>NC_056745.1:603328434-603475144 GCF_019279795.1 Protopterus annectens
TGATAATTGGTGGGGGCACCATTTTCCAGAAAGGGGATAATGATGCATTTCTTGGCATTCAGTTTGAGGCCATGCTTCTGGCACCAGTCATTAGTCTGGTTAAGGCCCTCTTGGAGGATGTTCACATCACTAGGGGAATTTATGACAGTGCCCAGCTTGCAGTCATCTGCAAACTTGGTCAGTTCCAGACTACTGGTTTTGGCTTGCACCTCAGAAAAGTATATCCCAAACAGGAGAGGCCCCAAGACTGATTCATGGGGTATGCTGCTTGTTATTGGTCTACTACAAAATAGGTGATTTCCCCTATTTTGACTGAGTGGGTTCTATCAGTGAGCCAGTTAGCTACCCATCTGGTAAAATATGGGTTAATGCCTAGCTGGGTGAGTTTATCTAGTATGTCCAAGTGGTGAATAGTGTTGAAGGCTTTTGCTAGGTCAAGGTAGGTGGTGTGCACTGTCTTGCCCTCATCCATGACTTTGGTGACTGTTTTGAGGAAGGCGACCAAGTTTAAGAGGCATGATCTCCCTTTGGCAAAACAAAACTGTGTGGGATCAAGCATTTAGAGGTTGCCAGTGTCCTTGTTTATAAGGTCCATGATAATGCATTCCATGACCTTGCAGATCAGGCTAGTTAGGCTGATTGGTCTATAATTGTCTGGGGTGGTGGACGCTCCACCTTTGCGCAGAGGGATGACAGTAGCTGTCCTCCATTCTACTGGGATGAAGCTGGTGGACAGGCTTTGGTTGAATAGGGTGCCTAGTGGTGCTGAGAGCTCTTGTCTGAGTTCATGTAGGACACAGCCAGGGATGTTGTCAGGTCCCATAGAGGCTGTATTTTTTGCCTTTGATAGGGCATTAATGACCTGCTCCCTGGTGATGAGGGGAGGAGGCAGGTGTTGAGGATGTCCTGGTTTACTGATGGGGTGGACGGGGGGGTGAAGTTTTCACTGAACTTGTCTGCCAGCAGGTTGGCTATATCTATGGCATTTCTGTATGTGGTATTCTTGACCACCAATTCAGAACACATTTGGGAGTTACCTTTGAGATTGCAGATGTATGCTAAGAAGGCCTTGTGATTGTCTTTAGTGGATGTGGCCAATTTGGACTCGAAGTTAGCTTTAGAGGATTTCACCAGTGACCGTATTTGTTTGTTCAGACAAAGGAGAGATTGCTTCCAACTTGGCACCTGCTCCTTCTTGGTCTTAGACAGCAATTCTTTCCTTTTATTATAGTCTGTTTATTGCTGCTGTCCATCAGACAGGTTTACTCTTCCTTGAGGAAGATGATTTGGTTGTGTCAGGTATTGCTGAGTCCATGCAGCTATATAGGTGCTCATATAGTTTTTCGGTGTAGGCTTGGACATTAGTGCTTGATTCAATTGAAGGGATGGTGGCTGTGAAGCTGCTTATACCTGCTCTCAGGAGGTTGTAGTCAGCTTTGGAAAGGTTTTTTGTTCAACCCTGGCAAGGAGGGGTCAGGGGAGATGGTGACTTTGAAACTAATTGGTTTATGGTTGGATCTTACCAAGGAAGATGACACTGTAGGGGTGCTACAGTGGCTACTCATGTTGGTTAGTACCAGGTCCAGGATATTTTCACCTCTTGTGGGGATGTTAACCAGCTGATCCAATGCATTGGCATTGACAAAGTAGAGGAATCTCTGGGCATTCATGTTTGAGCAAGAATAGGTCTTCCACTCTAGGGCTGGGTAGTTAAAGTTACCCAGGATCAGGGTAGAGTGTTAAATCTTGATGGATTCAAGTAAGAACAGAAAGGTGGAGTTGGCCTCCTGAGTCATTGTTGGGGGTCTGTAGCTAGCTAGCTATGATTTGAATAGGTGTTTTGCCAATAGTTAACTGCACCTGGAGTGTCTTCTGTACATCAAACTGTTTGACCAGCCTGGAGGTGTGTATGTCTTTGATAAATATTGAAACAAGACCTCCTTTGGCTTTGTAGCCCACTGTTTGGATTTGAAAGTAAGATAGGACAAGTAACCTGGTAAGGCTAGGTTGCTCTCCACAGCTTTGGATCAGGTTTCAGTGACTACACAAATGTCAATGTCTTCCAGGGTGAGGAATGCTTGCAATGACTGCAGTTTCATGTTAAGACTCCTAGCGTTTAACAGCATCACCTTTAAATTTTAATGTAGAAGAATTTATCTCATTGGTAATTTTGCCCTCATGACTTTGCCTAAAAAGACACTATGGGGGAGGCAAGAGCCTTTGCCAGAAGCCTGAAGCCCAGGGGATACAGATGAAGACCATCTCTGGCAAAGCACTGTGGTCTGTCAATCATGTCCTCCCAAGCTGTCAGGTACTGGATCCCCTTGGAATGACATCAGAAAGTAAACCAAATTTTAAAATCAGTGATTTTCTGTTTGTACTGAGGCATCATTCTGGGTGATGGTAGGATGCTTCTTAAGGCTAGGGACATACCTGCCTGGGACACATATTCAATGAGCTCAATTATGTCTCTGTTCATATAGTCCAGAGAGGTACGTCTCAAGTCATTCACACCAACATGGACTATGACAGACTCATAACAGTACCTGTTGTTGAGAGACTTGAGTGTGTGAGTGATATGGCGGATTCTAGCACCTGACAAGAAACTTACCATGACTTTCCCCTTGTCTAACCTGGTGAAGGGCACATCTGTGTGTCTCATGATAGAGTCTCTTATGACTGGTATGTTGGGTTTGTGGCTGGGCCTTAGAGGCTGTGAGACACAGGCATGTGTACTATGTGTGGTGCTTGGTGTGGTGGGTTGTGATGTAAGTCTGTGCTTTTGCCTCAGAGGTCGCTTTTATTTAGGGATGCTTTTGTTGAGAACCTCCACATATGTAGGAATGTACTGTACAGGTGTGGGTGGCATTAGATGTATGCTGCTTGTGGTGTTTGTGCAGACAACCTTCTCAGTGCCAGATGTACTGGCTTGTGATTGAGACAGCAAGGATTCTTGGTTCTTAATGTAATGGCATTTCTCACATATTGTGTTCCTAGGTGTTAGAAGAAGAGGGTTTTCCGTGTACATGAGGCAGTTGCTACATTGTCTCAGGATGCCATATCAACAAGATTAGCAGTAGAAACAACAGGAAATTGTCCGTCCATGGTTGTCAGAATCTGTGGAGGAGAGGTAAGGGATGGTAGAGTGGGTACTATCAGAATAGAGTACCTATAGTTGTGAGTAGGGTTGGATAAAATTACAGTAGTTGCAAGGGAGGGATCAGTCACACAGGAGTGCTGGTAGGGGAAAGATGCAACTGAGATACCTCACAATGAGTTAAAACAGTGCAGCGGAAGTGTGCAACAAGCAAACAAACACAGCACCCTGTATAAACAGTGGATATAAATACCAGAAAAAATGGAAGAATCTAGAAGCTCAAATTACTACTCAATCCTGCTGGCCTCTGCTCTTTCAACCAGTCACTCATGCTAGAGAAGGTCAGGCAACCCTGTTACTCTCACTAACAGTGAAGACAAGACACTACCAGCAGAAGATGGCTGCCAGAAACACAGGCAACTCAACAAGGAAAACAACCAAGCCTGTATAACAGCAGGCCTCTATCCAAACTATGCTACCTGACTAGAACACAGATACCTCATAAAAATGCACAGAAAAGCACAGATAGACCACTCACAAACAGAAAATACAACTCTCAGTATGAAAAAGCAGTTTGCAGTTGTGTAATTCAATAAAAATATAATTACAGTAATGGAACACTATCTATCAATGAAAATACAGTTAAAACAGTATAAAACAGTACAAAAATGTAGCGAAACAGTAAAAAAAAAACCATGATAGCAGTACAACATGTAGTAGATTAGGTGTATAGCACAACTATAAGTGTTAAGAAGTGCAATTCAGTGAAATAGATGTAAGAAAAAACGTATTCTGCTATTGGAGCCTCAGAGATTTTTTTACTTTGTCAGAGTGATGAATCACCTCTCCTCAGCCTGGTAAAAACAAGTTTTTCATTTGCTCCTTTTATTACTATCCTTGAGTTACAGTTGTAGGGTGCATCTGCCAGTCTTCCTTACAAGGCCCCCTCTGTGACCTCATTTTTTTCTCTGACCTGGATTCTTCAGTGGCTTGCTTTCATTGTACTTTCTGATTTAATCCCTGTCTTTTCTTCTTTATTAATACTTACTCCAGCTATTGCATTATCTGTCCACGTCCTCCTCTTTTTATCATTTCTGTGCATTACTTTCTCCATGCCACTTATCTGCCTCTACCTGTCTATCTGTCTAAATCTCCTCTCTGTGCCACTAACATGCCTCATCTGCTAAGATTTAGGCAGAGCACTATAATTCTGCCCTCAATTTTAGCCTTGTTCCTCCTAGAATTTTGGTGTACCTCAAAAAGTTAGACCTATTTATGAGTATATACTTTATTAAACATATAAACTGAGCTTATACAAAGATTCACACAATCTAACTATATAGGGACTAGTATATAAAGATGTTCTATTGTGAAAATAAGAAAGTGCACCCCTTTCTGACTCTCTGCTATTAATTTTAAATGTCAGTACTAGGATATTTAATGCTTGAAGGTTATGATCATTCTCTTCCTGCTTTGTCCCTCAAGACACTGATCGACCATTCACTTGGGTTCTCATGATAACTATTTGAGTTTGCTCACATCATTAACTACTAGCTCAGACTCCAAACAACTCTATGTGCCAATTTGCTGCTCAACAGCTTGCACCTCTTACCTCTTACTCCCTCCCTGTCTCCCTTCATCTCTACATCTCTTTCCACTTTCCTCTTCTCTTTCCTTCTTCTTTCCCACAGAGTGCTCACTGAACTCCTTCTTCTTTATTTTGTCACCATTCTATAACACTTAGAGAAAAAGCTTATATACTTTTGTAGGCCTAGCTAATCAACTATCCCCTAATACCCATGCATGTCTGACAAGGCTTCTGTAAGCTGAGGTGCTTGTTTTTCCCCTGCTTCAGTCTGCACAGGAGAAAATGACATCTTGCACTAAGACTACTTGTACAAGAATTAAAAAGTGATGTTTAAAAAGTAATATAACGGAGAAATGCTGTTAAAAGTAACCAGTTGCACTCAAGAGCATTTTCAAAGAAGAGTTAAGTTGCCATGCTGGATGTAGCATGATCTGCTGATGACTAATTTAATAATACACTTTCAAACAAATTTTGGGGGTTGCACCATGTTCTTGTGTGCTGTCTCCCTCTCTCTCTCTCTCTCTCTCTCTCTCTCTCACTCACACACACACACACACACACACACACACACACACACACACACACCTTCAAAATTTCCAAATTCTGTAGTTAATTCAGAAGTTGCTGCATGCAAAACCTTGGAATAAGTTATAATTAAAAAAAAATTAACATCCATATATCCCTACTGCATTTACAGATATTATAATCAATTTAGCCATTGCCAAACTCATAGAAACTTATAATTAAGGAAGTTTGGAAAGTTGGTTGAAAATTCAGCCTTCAACACACTGTAAATATGGCTAGTTTCCTTATGGTTACCACTGCATTTAGCTTGTTTTCAGTATAATTATCCTGACCTACTCTTTTCATGATATGGGCTTCTTGGATAGATCTTTATTTTTCATACTCATTTTCCTCTTGCCTTTTTCTGGCGATTAAGCCTTCATTCATGGAAAAATCTCAGTTCTCAATCACCAAGATGCATAAAACTACACATTGGTGTTTCAAAATGCTGCTCAAAATTATATTAGCACTGAAAAGTGTTTTCTGTTATTACAATATTTATAAATGGTTGTCACATTGTGTGCTTGTCGTTATCCACTCATTTTGGTTGGTTGTACAGAAAATGCCAGAAAACACCTTAATTTGAAGTAAAACAGCAACTTTAATGCCACTCAAAATGGCAGCACAATAAGAAGGTTTCATCTTCATCTCTCATCATGCAAATTCTATAATAATTGTCAAAAGAGACTCTAGAGATTATGGGATTCCAGAATATTTAAAGTTACAGTACTAGTTACATATCCACAGTATGTAAATGTTCAAAGCAGCACAAACTTTTTATCGTCACAACGGTCACTTCAGAGATTTACATCTCAGCAACTAAAACAAATAGATTTACAGCTTCTCTTCTTAGGATTTCCAAAGGCTAAACTTTACAACTAAAGACAACCTATATTTTGCTGCATTCTATTTTTTGAGACAGTAGTATATGTCTAACATCCTTTTGTGCTTGAAAATGTACTTGGTTAGCAGATGTGCAAAAGAGTGATGTCCTTATGTCTGAACCCTTCAGTGGTTTTCAACTGTGCCTGTCCAGTATAAGTCCTTAAATGGAAACCTGATTTGTTACCAAGTGTGAACTCATCACACTACTTTGGATCTGCCTAATGAGATGAAGAGAAACTAGACTAAAGATTATTAGGTCTGGCTAATTTAAATGGAAAATGATGGCATGTACTGAGACTGAAAGCCAGGTTCTTATAAGGCACTGTGTGCTAAGACAAAATTAACACATAAGTTTACCTGTAAAAGGTAGAATATGCAATGCTTGAAGTAAACATCTCCTTGGAAGGGTTGCTAACTTTTCCAGCATTGACAAACCGCATAACAGACCTTTTCTCAGTATAAACATGATGCTGAGTTATTACCAATGTGCAGATGCAATTTTTTCTTTTTTCATTAATTTAGATTAACTTGACATGTTCTCCTGTACATTTTGCTATCTTATCTTAAGTAATATAAGAGTTGAAGAAATAACACTGTCATCCCCCTCTGAAGTCAATCAGTGCAGGAAATATTATGCTAGTTTGGTACACCATTCTGAATTTTAAGACTAACAAACATTTTGCTGGAAGTGTTATTTTAAGTGGTCTGCAAGGGACTTAGTTGTGAATGAATAGCGCAGGAATGACAGTACTCACCATCCTGCATGTCTGCAAAAAGGTAAATAACTGAGCAAGCCCCAGCAGGTCAGAGTCTTACTATGCACACAGCATGTCCTGGAACATGTGTGGCAACATGCTTTCCACACATTTCCATGCACAGTGAACAGGAGGATATGTGGCAGAGGTAACAGCAAGATACCTTTAACATGAAAAGTGCTATCCTATTTTAAACTAACTATGATTCTCTATCCAGGTCAAACTATTAAGCAGATACTTGTTTGAAGTAGCTAGCATCAGATTATATTTTATAAAATAATTAAAGGAAGGATAACAGGTATAACTTACTTCTAGTCCACATTTATTTGACTAGACTCTTAAAAGCCAATGTTTTTTGACAACATTTAGTGTTCATTGCTGAATGCTTTTGTAGAGTATTCATATTTTGACTACATACTAACACATCAGTGCAGAATAGTGTTGACATAATATTATTTCAAGCGTCAGCCGCTACTGCTTGTTTGCATGCTTCGGTTTTACGTTTGTACTTCCATACTTTATTGGCTGCTTGGGTGACTGCTTGATTATTTTAAAGCTGCCACAGTGAGGTGCCTTGCTTTGGTTTCTGGTAAGAAAATGAAAATATTTCTACTTGCTTTATTGTTTAGTTTTCATTTTTTATGGTGCAAATAGCTATCAGATAGCTTGTAGTAGGCAGCAGAGTACCCCTCATCTGCCTAGTAAAAGGTATAGGGAAGCGTATTTTATTTTGGGGACAAATTCAAAAATAACTATGTGTTTCAGATTTCATAAAAGATGTTTCTAAAATGCATTGAATTAAATGAGTGACCACTTTCCAGGATATCTATAAAGCATCTGCATGGTACTGCATAGAACACTCCCAGCACTACATACACACCAGGACACACCTGCACACACACACTCACACACATGTACCTATGAATGCATGCGTTAGCACACACAGACACATGTACACACATAAAAAACAGACTTACACAAATACATATGCACACATACTACTCACACATGCACACACGCACACATATACACAAATACATGTTCACATTCACTCATATCATGCACACATCATACACAAATAAATCCAAGTTCACACACACACACACACACACACACACACACACACACACACACACACACACACACACACACACACACACACACACATTCAGATACCTTAACATGCATTCTGATACTTCTAAGCTCCAATACAGCATATTGGAAAAATGTTCGGTAATAACATTCAGAAGATGGGAGAGAACTAAACAATTTTCTATATTTCTTCATTCAGAAGAAGTAGCATTATCTAATGTACATTTTATAAAGCCCACAATCATGAAGGTCACCTAATGCTGTGTCAGAGTAATGGCATTTTGCCAACCAGATATCTGCAAAAATAATCAGTTACAGTAATGCTGCTGTCTCTCATATGCATGATGTTTTCTCTTGCTGCAGTATCTTTGTCTAAACTCACAGCAGTGCTCCTAGAAAAACAGTCTAGGTCCTTTTCTTGAGAAATTTTGCTTTTCATGACATTCACGGTTATCATGAAATGGCAACAGTATTCAATCAGAAAAAAAAACATATTCCAGTATCAGGAATGGGACATACTAATTACCTTGGGTCTTTACTTTATTTATTGAAGATGGACTCATTATCTTTGTTTTATACACATTAAAATGTTTTAGTAAAATATTATTATCAAAATTCCTTCTTTGCAAAATGTTTCTTATGCTTGTCCCTTTGAAATTAGATGTTTTTCCAGTAAAATAATAAGACTACACTGCAGTATTCATACCATCTCATCTTACTATGTCCCTTACCCTCCAACTCAAGAAGAACAGCTAAGTGAGGTTTATCAGGAAAAATATCTAGGCCAAAGATGAGGCCAAGATCTGCATAACTTTCCTTCTAACCCAAGTTCTTAGTAACAGCATATTAACTGCAATACAGTTTTGACCCCTAATTCAGAACTTACTCCATTCAAAATAATAACAATGCAATCTGAAGATAATTTAACTGTCCATCATGAGTTCTTCCTGCATTCATAAAGATGATAAGTATCTGCTGGACAATTTTTTTCGGTAACAATACTCACAAAAATAGAAGATCAATGAATATTTGACAATTTATAATACCAATCAGTAAAACTAACATATAGCAAAAGTTACTGCTTCTAGCTGTAATTTTCCATTTGCAATAAATTTAATTCAGTTCTTTGTTTTCCATGTCACGAGTGTCACAGGTTCATAGGTTCTTAGGAGATTGCTAGGCTAGCAGCCCTACAGTCTTTACAGTCCTAACCATGTTAATCCCAAGTATCCCCTTTGTTCTTTTTGAATAGTTCACAGAACAAATTTATGAACACAGCAGGTCTGTGATCAACACTGGCTACCCCTGTCCATGAGGGACATGGGTGCCACCCCAGGGGCAAATTTGCAGTCTTCCATCCAATTATCTAGGTTGTATTTGAATAGGGTTAGTGAGAAGCTCTGTTTTACATGAATAGTAAGTCTATTCCAGAGAAGCGACAGTCTATTGGAGACATATCTGCATCTGCAGCATGCTCTGTTAATTTCACAAGCTAGTTTGAGATCACTAGAGTGAGTGACTCTTGTGACATTTGACTTGCAGATGTGCAGCATTTCCATTTGGGCAGGATCGGAGATTGTTCTATAGGCCAGGCACAAGTCACCTCTCAGTAGCCTGTAAGATACAGGGTAAAGTGTCAGGGATTTCAGCCTGTCCACATAGGTTATGCTTTGGAGTCCCTCTGTTTTCTTAGTGAGAAACCTCTGAGGTCTCTCCAGCTGCTGCAAGTGTCTGGTGAGGTACATGCAGAAGGATGTATTATAGTCTCTTAGTGGTCTGATAAGGGTCAAGTACAGTGGAGTTATAATATCCCTTCATCTGGGTGCTATGACCATGCTTGTTAGATACACTACATAGAAGACTTTTCCTTACCACTGTGGAAACCTGGTGGTCGAAGTTCAGATTGCTATCAGCTTGCGTTTCCAAGTCTCACACCACTGGAACTTGGAGGGTGTTGCCAATATTATAATTTGTAGGGAATTCTGTTTTGCCAAAGGGAATAATAATGCATTTTTTGCATTTAAATGTACGACCATGGCTTTGGCAGCAATCATTTGTTTGTGTTATTCCTTCTTGTAATATGTTGACATTGTTGGGGCAAATCAATGATTGCTCACAGTTTGCAATCATCAGTGAACTTGGTGAGCCAGAGGCCATCTACTTTGGCCTGGACTTCTGAGAAATATATGCCAAACATTAAGAGGCATAGCACAGACCCCTGTAGTATTCCACTGGTGATGGGTCTACTGGTCGAGGTGGAGTCCCCACTTTTGACAGAATGTGTTCTGTTGGTGAACCAGTTTGCTACCCATCTAAGGGTTAATCCTTAGCTGTGAGTATTTTTCAATGGGTAATTGTGTTGAAAGCCTTAGCAAGGTTGAGATAAACTGTGTGCACTGTCTTGCCTTTGTCCATGACTTTGGTGACATTCTCAAAGATGTCTGCCAGGTTTAATAAGCGTGATCTACCTTTAACAAAACCAAACTGGGTTGGGTCCAGCATTTGGGGGTTGCCTATGTCCTTGTTGATAAGGTCCATGATAATTCTTTCCATGGTTTTACTGACTGAGGCCGGTTAAACTTATGGGTCTGTAGTTCCCATGGTCAGTTGTTGGCTCCCTTTTGTGCAGGGAGATTACTGTTGTTGTTGTTCTTCATTCTGCAGGAACATAGCCAGTTCTCAACCTATGATTAAAGAGAATGCCAAATGAGTTTGCTAGGTCTTGTTTTAGATTGTTTAGTAAATAACCTGGTGTATTATCTAGTCCCACTGAGGCCATATTTTTGGCCTTGGCTAGTGCATAGATGACCTGCTCTCTAGAGATACTAGGCAGAGGGCTGGTGTCAGGTATGCTTTGGGATATGCTAGGTGGGGAAAGGGGGGGGGTGAAGTTTGTGTTGAAGCTGTCAGCTACCAGGTTGGTGATATCTTCCAGTATAGTATGGATGATCCCATCTACAACCAGTTTGGCACATAGCTGGGCATTTTCTGTTAGACTTTAGATGTAGTTAAAGAATGCCCAGTGATTATCCCTTGCTAGGGATGTGATTTTAGTTTCATAATTTGCTTTAGAAGACTTTACAAGATTTCTGATTTTCTTGTTCAGACTTAGGAGGGAACTCTTCCTCAGTAGAGTGATATCCCTCTTGCTTTTGGACAACAGTTTCTTCCTCTTGTTATATACTCTGTTTACACTTGAAGTCCACCACGGTGGTTTGTTTTTACAGGAAGATCCGGTTTTGATCTGGTCAGGTGCAGCAGAGTTTGTGAAGTTCCTTAACTGTTTGTGCATGGGCATTTGTATAAACTTCTGGGTAGTGATCACTGATGCCTGCGATTGCGGGTGGTATGAAGCATTTTATACCATCACTTAGTAGGCTGCAGTTATTTTTGGTGAAGTTTTTTATAATTTTTGTTCGTGTGAGGTTGTCAGTTCCAGCAGTTACGTCAAATGAGATTGATTTATGGTCTGACCTAACCTGGGAAGGCATAACACATGGGGAAGTGCAGTGACCCCTCCCACATTGGTGAGTACTATGTCCAGAACATTAGAGCTCCTAGTGGGGGTGCAGACTATCTGTTCCAGAGCATTTGTGTTACCAAAGTCCAGGAACCTTTGGGTAAGTGTGTTTTTCCTCATGTATGTCCCCCAGTCAATGGAATAGTTGAAATCTCCCGTGACTAAGGTGTTTGGCTGTATGGCAAGGGATTCCCAGTAAATTGAGGTAGGCAGTGTGCTTATCCTTGTTTATGGTGGGGTATTTGTAGCTAGCAATGATGTGGTATGGTATTTTCCCAATAGTTAATTGGACAAGGAGTCGTTTGAGAGAGTCATGCTGTTTGACCAGTTTCAAAGTGAATTTGGTTTTAATGAAAGTCCCATGAGTGGAGGAGCTCCCTGATCAGCCTCAGTAAACAGCTGCGATCCCTGATAAAATCCTCTAAAGCTAGTTATGAAAACAAAATTGCCACTGATTCTAAAGACAACCACAAAGCATTCTATAGCTATGTCAAGAATCTCAATGGCAACACTCAGATCTGCTCTGAGTTACAGCACAATGGCACTAAATATACAGACACAACTGATATTGCCAACATCCTGGCAGATAGGTTCAGTGCTAACTTTACCCCCCTCTCACCCCCTAAAGGGCCCATCTCTATACCAGAAGAATGCAAAGTTCCTGTAATGATGGCTGCACAGGTAAAAACCACACTCCCCAAAGCCAAGAACACAGCATCCATGGGACCAGACAACATCCCAGGCTGCTGTCTACATGAACTACAGAACAAATTGGCACCCCACCTAAGTACCATGTTCAATCATAGCCTCACCTCAGGCTTTGTGCCTGCTGAATGGCACACAACAATGGTTATCCCACTCCACAAAGGGGGAGCCACCACGGACCCTAGGAACTACTGCCCAATTAGCCTGATGAGCCTAGTCTGCAAGGCCATGGAAAGTATCATCATAAAACTTATAAACAAAGACATTGGTAATCTCCAAACTCTGGACCCCACCCAGTTCAGGTTTGTAAAAGGCAGATCATGACTCCTAAACCTAATAGACTTCTTTGAAGCAGCCACCAGAGCCATAGACGGGGGTAAGGTGGTTCACACAGCCTGTCTAGATCTTGCCAAGGTTATTGACACCATCCCCCACTCTGGGATTATAGATAAACTCACTAAACTAGGTATAAATCCCTATGTCACAAGATGGGTTGCCAGCTGGCTCACTGACAGAACCCACACTGTGAAAGTAGCAGACTCCAAATCCGACTTCAGACTAGTGACAAGTGGAGTACTACAGGGTTCAGTCCTGGGTCCTCTCCTGTTTGGTATCTACTTCTCTGAAGTACAGGCTAACACAGAAGGTCTTTGGCTAATGAAGTTCGCAGATGACTGCAAACTAGGAGCCATAATCGAAACTCCTAATGATGTGGACATCCTACAAAAGGGCCTCACTGAGACAGATGCCTGGTGTCAAAGCCATGGCCTCAAGCTCAATGCCAAAAAGTGCATTGACATCTCCTTTTTAAAAACTCTGTACCGATGAACTACAACATAGGAGGTAGTATACTTAACACCGAAAGTGCGATAAGAGACCTTGAGACACAGATGGACAGTAGTCTCTCCTATGATAATCACATCGCCACAGTAGTCAGGAAATCCTTCGATGTGGCACACCTCATCACAAAAGGTTTCTCATCCAGAAAAAAAGAGGTCATTGTTCCCCTCTACTCATCAATCATTAGATCCATTGTAGAGTACAATGCCCCTTTTGGTATGTACCTCACAAGACATCTACAACAACTGGAAAGGCCACAGAAATACCTCAGAAAGAACATTGCCAGCCTCAAATAGATGCCCTATGCAGATTGTCTCAAAAAAACTCCAGCTTTACTCCATTGCATATCACCTGCTCAGAGGTGTTCTCTGCCTAACATACAAAGCTATGTCAAACCCAGAGCTGTTGGACATGCTCCACTTAATGAAATCCAGCTCCCTTCAAGCTACATGCTCTAGGGACCTAAACCTTGTCACCACAACAAACAGAACATGCCAGAGGGATAGATTCCTGTCCTGACTTCCCATACTCTGGAATAAACTACCTATCTATATCAAACAAAGCTCCTCATTAGCATTCTTCAAAAAAAATCTTGATGATTGGATGGGAAATAGGAAATTCACCCTGGGGATCACTTCTGTGGCTCTGCTCAACAGTGGCACAGGAAAATAATTTTCCTGGGTGGCAAAAGCCAGGGTACCTTTTTGGCTGGGCTTGTATAGGCCCTAGGGCCAATAACCTAGTAACAACCTATGAACCTATGAACCTATGAAGATGGATACACCTCCACCTTTGATTACTTCACTCTCATTTTGAGATCTGAAAGTGGAACACATTGTAGCCTTGTATGGCCGGAGTGCTCTCAGTGGCCTTAAACCATGTCTCAGTAACTGCACAGATGTAAGCATCCTCCAAGGTAAGGAGTGTTTCCAGGGAGTGCAGTTTCATGTTTAAACTCCTAGCATTAAGCAGCGCAACCCTGATTTTGTCTCAATTAGATTTTGTTCTGTTGTAAAATTTGTTTTTTGACATTGTCTGAAAAGGGCACTGTGGGGAATGCAAGGGTCTTTGCCAGCATCTGAAAGCCTGAGGGACAGGTGCAGACATCTCTAGCAAAGCAGCGAGGTCTATCTACTATATCTTTCTAGGCTGACTGATACTGGATACCCCTGGACTGACACCAGAATCTAAGCCAGTTGTTGAAGTCAGTCATTCTTTGTTCATATTGTGGCATCATCCTGGGTGAGGATAGTATATTTCTTAGTGCTAGGCACATACCTGTCTGGGACACATAATCACAGTTCCATCATGTCTCTCTTCACATAGCCTGGAGAGGTACATCTCAAGTCTTTCACCCCAACATGGACTATGACAGTGTCATAACAGTACCTGTTGTTGAGTGACTTGAGTGCATGCATGATTTGCCAGATACTGGCACCTGATAGGCAGCTGACCGTGACCTTCTCCTTGTCCAGTCTGGTGAGGGAGACATCTATGTGTCTCACTATGGAGTCGCTTATGACCAAGACATTTGATGTGTTTTGCCTAAGGGTCTTATTTGTTGAGATATGGGTGTGTGTGTGCTGATATGTGTAGTGGTTTCTTTTTGCTTACTAGTGAGTATGGGTGGTGTTTATTTGGGAGGTCTCTGTTCTTTTGGTAGGCTTTTAGTGAGTGCCTCCACGTATGTGGGTTTATGTGTTGTGATCATATTTTGTGTGAGATGTGAGGTCTGTGTGACAGGTGAAGTGTATGTGCTGACAACCTGTTTGATGTCTAGTATGTTTTTACATGACAGAATTGACTCCACTTCCACAGTGTATATGCATCTCTCACACAGGGTGTTAATTTGCTTTAGGAGTAAGTAAATGGTTGTCAGTATACATGAAGCAGTTGCTACATTGCCTCAAGATGCCCATTATCACATTTTAGGTTTATTTTTTCCATTGTGCACAGTTCTTTTTTGGAAATGGTGCTTTGTACTGTTTCCAGTTAGTTATTGTGTTTTCTTTTTTCAGTCAGACAGGTCACAATGCCAAAATCAATTGCAGCATATGTATGCAATACAATAACTATGTGTGAGAAGCACGACAGATATTCAACTATATGACAAATATTTTAGTCAGAGAAACAATAAATAAAGATATCACAATAAAACAACAACAAAAAATCATATCTAGCAAGATACAATGAACAAATGAAATGCAATAGTATGTAAATAAATAGTACATATACACCTACCCTTGTTAACCTCGATCTTAGTGGCTAAGCTAAACCTATTTAGCCGTATAAAATTGTAATTGCCACTTGCAAGGAGATCTAGTCAGCTAATCAGCTTTAAAAATAAATGTGTCATTACAAATCTAGCAAAAAAAGATTGAAATGCAATACAGTAAAAATAGAAAATACCTGCAAAGCAGAAATACAAAGAGCTCAAAAATTATTTTCTCAAAACAGATTTTCTGTTAATAGGAATCATTAATAATAATAACAATAATAATAATAATAATTAATAATATCCCATTTATTTGTAAATATTAACCCATTCTACCATTTTCTCGCCCCTCACAGTTTACAGCTTTGTCTGAGTCTTGTCATTTACTGCCATGACCACTGTTTTGTCTGCACTCAGTTTCATCTTGTGGGCCTTCAGTCTTGCACTCTTGTATCATTTACTGAAGTTCATGTTCAGAGTCTACTCTCAGTGCCACTTAACTGGCATACAACAACTTTGTCGAGCTGTCCCCTCTGACCTGTTTTCTGATGTAGTCCATTATCAGTATTTTGCAGGACTGGGTTCAGTAGGGTTGCCAGGTTTCTTTGCGGCTAAAACCGGACTAAAGTCACGCCCCTCACATCACACATAACCCCACCCATTCCCACCCCCTCTCCCGCCCATGCCCCACCTATTTTGTGACATCACAGTGACATCAGCTGATGGGACCACCCACTTTGATGACTTAAGCCGTACTTAAAGGGGAGAAAAGAACACAGGCAGCACTAATTGCACTGCTAGGCTGATGCAGATGTAAGTACCAGTATTGATGAAAAGTGTCAATATGGTGCATTTTTCTCCAGTTATTTATTTTCTATGTTCCTAAACCTAATTATGGATGATCCATGGAGATAAAAGGTCAAGAGCTAGCAGCCTGTGCACATGGTGGTAAATCTGATTAAAAAAATCCAAAAAAAATGCAAGCAGTTATCTTTGCTATTAAAAAATTGTAAGTTTTGATTTACCCCATAAGATCGTTTAAGTCAATAACATCACTTTACTGCTCATTCAGAAATGATGATCTTAACATTCCCTTGCATTTTGAAAGTTCTGTCAAATACTGTTTGTACTGGGGCATGGGACAGGTACTCAGTTGTTAAGATGTAACATATTTTCCGTTTCGTACTTCGGATTAGGAAGTTTCAGTCCTTGGCTGTGCCTATATTGGGTGGGGGTCAATTGAGCTAAGTGTTACTGCCCCTAGTGTGATATTTCAGATGCTAGTACTTAAGATCTTGTACTGGGTCCGACTGACCTCCCACTCTTTTTCTTTACATGTCACATATGCAAAAAAATGAAAAGCACACATACTTTAAAGAGTTTCATTAATGTTTTTCTATATCACGCCAAAGTTGCGGGTTAAACAGGTAACTTCCTACAACAATGCGCTCTAATACAAGTTTACGAAGATGCAGACTGGACCGCCGCTATGCAGTTGTAAAATGGCAATAAGACTGAATGAAAGATGACTCAAGCCTCTAGATCTAAGAAAGATGCACGTAGGAAAAGAAATCACATGCAGCTAGCACACTTGCCATTTTCTGAACATGGCAAAGAGGTAGTTTTATTTTTCAATGTGGTCCCTTGCGACAGAATCAAGTAAAAGCAAAACAATGTTGGGTAACTGCAAGTGCCCAAAAAGCAAGATGCACAATTTGTTTCATGGAATACGGTTCAACATAGTAGATGAGGATAATACAAATCAGGGCGTGTTAATTGCTAGCAGTATTACACTGCATGGTGAAGTTTTGAAATCAGTCTGAGTGTTCTACAGTGCAACACTGGGCAATGTTGGCAGAGTGCTTAAGCATTTTAAATCTTGCTATAAGATTTCTTTTGTCACTGCTTGGTAGTTGGTAGGATAATGATAGCTAAAAAAATACCGTTTCCCCACCGTGGAGTACTGCCTTCCAGTGATATCTCTACAATCCGTATAGCAGAAAATAAAATTTGTCCATTTGTATTACATCACTGCCACTTAAGTTAATGTATGTACTGTCTAAACTATGTAGCTACCAGGAATACTGAAGTTAAAAGCATTTCATTGTTGTGTAGTAGCTAGTAGTATATCGTACCGCTCCCGTTCGAGCTGGATACATTTACTTTCTCCTCTCCTCTGGCGGCACAAAAAAAAAACAGACTTCATGAGTCCGGTTTTGATGAAATTTTTTAACTGGACAATTTGTCTGAAAACCGGACAGTTCGGTCAAAAACCGGACAGCTGGCAACCCCAGGCCTGAAACCTGATGCACACTCACTGAAAACCCCTCTATGATACTGAACACGTGTTTGTTTGTACTAGTGTTACTAGATCCTTGCTCGTAGCTTGCGCTAATTCTACAAATGTTTCCAGGACTTGAAACCATCCTAGGACTGCCAGAATAATATGTGTTCTTCTTGTCTAGGAATACCAATTGGACTCTTTCCGCAGTCATATCTGAATCCCAACTGCTTATCTCCCATCTTGTATGACCTTTACACTTTCCTACTTCCTGCAGTTGTGAATAACTTCTTTGCTCTAGTATACTGGCACTAAATTGATTATACTCTAGTTATTGGTAATTATATTTATACATAAACGTTAATATAATAATTACTGTTATTGATATTTAAAGAGTATAACACATAATTAATACATGTTGAATGGGTGTGTATTAAATATCTGTGTGTATAGAATGTTTCAAAATGCAACATGCAGTGAAACAGTTTGTATTTTGAACAGTAAATGCTTATCAAAATAAATATTTTAATGTTTGAATTTGAAGGTGTACAGTGTAGATGGGGCATATGTGTATGGTATATTAAAAATGGGAATAAGATGAAAAGATTTTCATACAAGGGGAAAAACATGATTTTTTTATTTTCCTCCTCTTCCAGCCATCATGATCATCAGGCTTATAATACAACCAGCACCCTCTTTTCCTGAGTAGCCCAATTACTATGGGAATGTTCCTGTCACACAAAATCATTTTGTAGCCATTAGTCTTTAGACTATAAAACCTTAAACAGTAAGCAGAGATCAGAATCAAACTCACTATCTTGAGCCTAGGAGGTGAATTCTTCTCTGACAATGGGTCTTTCTGGTAACTTTTTGTTGAGGCAAGAAGCAAGGTTTCAATGAGAGAACAGCACAGTGTAAAGCAGCCATCATACTGATGATGGTAGTCATGAGTCTAGTCTAGAAGAAATAATGTGCAACAGCAAGCATGCATGGTACATGCTTTTGCATGCCATGCATTGAATGTTTGCCGCTTTCCTGCTCTCTTAAGCTATTTTGCAGCATGATAGGCACCTGGTATCTACCAGGGGATGGACAAGCAATAAGAAGGCCCACTTTTCCTCTCAGTAGAAGAACTTGTGAACAAATGCCCCTCTCCCCCCAGAAGACTCCTCAGGTGGCCAGATATTTCTCCCAAACTCACGTCATCTGCAGCACATTAGGTTTCCTAACTCTGTAGCAGTGGGGCAGGAGTAATATCTGAAAATGTTGGCAACTTAATGCATGAACACTGAAACAACTGAACTATGTGGATTTTGCTAAACTAAGGAATGGTGTGAAAGTAATACATGACCAATGCAGAAGCATTTTGGTAAGCTGGCTGTTTAATCGCATTTGGAAAAAAAAAGAGACAGTGTTTTCAAGTGGTTATATAATTTATAGACTGTGCACAAACGGAATAGTTATTTTCAAACAGTGCTAAATGTGACATTTTATTTATTTATTCCTTTAGTTGAGTGGGGTAGTTCGACTGAGTTATGGAAGAAGCATCTTTTCAGTGGAGGCCTTAGGTGGTTTTATATATTAGAGAAAAATATCAAGGCTAAGCGATACAAGCAGCTATACTACAGAACGTCTGCAACCAGTAAAATATATAGTCTGCATCTGTTACCACTTTTATTTTTCTTTATATAAAACTGCCATATATAGTGAGGTTAAAATGTAAAATCACAATTTCACATTTATAGGTAGGAGAAATAGTATGGAAGATATGAGTAGAAAGTAGAGAAGAGGTGATGAGACTAGAAAGCAGAGAATAGGTGAGGCAATGTGAGTAATGTGTATATTTATTAGATGATCTTGAGAAAAAGAAAGTTGTAATGAAGTTAATTAGATGTAGAAGGTAGTGAGTATGAGTTTTAAATTTGCTGGAGGGAAAATTTTGTCAGAGGGTAAGTAGAGACAGTAGAAGTGGCTGAAAGGACAAAGAGAGAAAAGACAGTAGGAAATACATTGAGAATTTGCTTTATTGAGGTATTTAAGGGTAATGCACATATGTTAAGGGCCAGGGCAGTCTAGCCTGGGGAGGTGCAAGTGCAGAGTCAAGTTCATAGGTTCATACATTGGTACTAGGCTATTGGCCCAAGGACCTATACAAGCCTAGCCATAAAAATTCCCTGGGTATTTCTTCCCACAATATTTACTTCCATGGACCCCTGTCTAGCAGGGAGACTGACATAATCCCCAGGGTGAATTTCCTGTCTCCCATCCAATCGTCAAGGTTCATTTTGAAGAGGGCCAAGGGGGCGCTCTGCTTGACATGTATGGGCAGTCTATTCCAGATTATGGGGAGTCTCTGGGTCAGGAACCTATCCCTCCAGCATGTTCTGTTCATTGTGATGACAAGGTTTAGATCCATGGAGAGTGTGGCTCTGAGGGATTGGGATTTCTTTAAGTGGAGCATGTCCAACAGCTCAGGGCTTGACATGGCCTTGTATGTTAAGCAGAGATTGCCTCTGAGTAGATGATATGCCGCAGAGTATAGTTGGAGTTTTTTTAGATGGTCAGCATAGGGCATCTGCTTTAGGCCTGCAATTACTTTAGTGAGGTATTTCTGCGGCCTTTCCAGCTGTTGCAGATGTATTGTGAGGTACATCCAAACAGGGTGTTGTATTCTATAATGGGTCTAATGAGGGATAAGTATAGTGGGACAATGACCTCCTTTTTCCTGGATGAAAAGCCCTTGGTGATGAGGTGGGCCACACAGAAGGATTTCCTGACAGTTGTGGCGATGTTGTTATCGAAGGTGAGACCACTGTCCACCTGTGTCCCTAAGTCTCTCATCACACTTTCGGTGTTAAGTGTACTGCCACCTATGTGGTAATTCATGGGTACATGGTTTTTCCCAAAAGGGATAACTATACATTTCTTGACATTAAGCTTGAGCCCATAGTCTGGCACCAAGCATCTGTTTCTGTAAGGCCCTTTTGTAGAATAACCACATCATTTGGGGATTCAATAATGGCTCCCAGTTTGCAGTCATCTGCGAACTTTGTTAACCAGAATCCCTTAGTTTTGGTCTGTACTTCAGAGAAGTAGATGCCAAACAAGAGTGGTCCCAGGACTGAACGCTGAGGTACTCCACTTGTCACTTGTCTGTAGCTGGATATGGAGTCAGCTACTTTTACAGTCTGGGTTCTGTCCGTAAGCCAGATGGCAACCCATCAAGTGACATAGGGATTTATGCCCAGCTTAGTAAGTTTATGTATGATTCCAGAGTGGGGGATAGTGTTGAAGGCCTTGGCGATGTCTAGATAGTCTGTGTGGACTGCTTTACCCTCGTCCACAGTTCTGGAAACTGATTTGAAGAAGTCAGTCAGGTTCCGGAGAAAACATCAGCCCTTCACGAACCCAAACTGGGTGGGGTCCAGTGTTTGAAAGCTGCCAATGTCTTTGTTTATAAGTTCCATGATAATGCATTCCATGCCCTTGCAGATCAGGCTCGTCAGACTGATGGGACGGTAGTTCCCAGGACCCAAGGTGGATCCCCCCTTGTGGTCTGGGATAAGTGTAGCTGTGCACCACTCAGTGGGCATGAAGCCTGAGGCGAGGCTATGATTAAACATGACGCTTAGATGAGGTGCCAATTAATTTTTTAGTTCATGTAGTACACAGCCTGGGATGCCATCTGGTCCCATGGATGCTGTATTCTTAGCTTTGGAGAGTGCGGTTTCTACCTATGTGGCTGTGATTACCGGAATTTGGCAATCTTTTGGTATTGAGATGGGCCCTTTAGGGGGTGGGAGGGTGAAGTTGGCACTAAATCAATCTGCCAGGATATTAGCAATATCCTTGGGATCAGTATATTTAATGCCATTCTGTTGTAGCTCAGAGCAGATCTGAGCATTGCCATTTAGATTCTTGACATAACTATAGAATGCCTTGTGGTTTTCTTTGGAATCTTTGGCAATTTTATTTTCATAACTAGCTTTGGAGGATTTTATGAGGGATCTCAGTTTCTTACTGAGGCTGGTGAGGGAGTTTTTTTGCATCCTGGGATTTTCCTCTTTTCTGCAACAGTTTCTTCCTTCTGTTGTATAGTTTGTTTATGGCAGGGGACCACCAGATTGGCTTCCTTTTTTTGAAGGAAAGCATCTTGGTTCTATTTGGGATGGCATGATTCATGCACGAGTGGATGTGCTCGTACAGTGCCTTAGTGTAGGATTTGGCAGTCAAACTTTCAGCTCCCGTCTACATGGGTGTCATGAAGTTTGTCACTTCTGACTTGAGTAGCATGAAGTTGGCTTTGGAGAAGTTTTTTACGGAGGTTTCCTTACTGGGGGGTGGGATGTGAATATCAAGGGTGATTTGCTTATGGTCAGACTTGACCAATGAGGGGGTGACCACTGGTGTGGAGCATCTATCTCCCGTGTTGGTAATGACCAGGTCTAGGATATTGGAGCCCCTGGTGGGACAATTGATTAGTTGATTCAGGGAATTGGAATTTATGAATTCCAAGAATCATTGAGAAAAGGTGTTGGTACCCGAGTAGTTTTCCCAGTTAATGGCAGGGTAGTTGAAATTACCCAGTATTAGGGTGTTTGGTTGTATCTTAATATTTTCCATTATGTTTACAAAGATGCAGTGAGAATCTTGGGGCATGGTGGGGGATCAGTAGCAAGCTACAATTTGGATTGCAGTCTTACCTACTGTTAGTTGCACCTGGAGAATTCAGATGCATTGTGTTGGGCAACTAGCCTGGAGGTGTAAATATCCTTGATGAATATGGACACTCCTTCACCTTTAGTGTTTCGGTCTTGGTTTGGTGGCCGAAAAGTGTAGTAAGAGTTGTAGCCTGGTATTGCAGGGGTGCTCTCTGAAGCCTTGAACCAGGTCTCAGTTACTGCATAGATATCGATGTTCTCCATTTTTAGGAGTGCCTCGAGAGAGTGCATTTTGAGGTTTAGACTTCTAGCACTGAGTAGCATTACCTTCATATTTTGCATGCTTGTATCTATTATGGGGTGGTTTTGTCCTTTGAACCTTGCCTAAAAAAGGCACTATAGGGGTGGCAAGAGATTTAGCCAGTAATCTGAATCCCAGGGATGACATGTGCAGACCATCTCTGGCAAAGCATCGTGGTTTGTCGATCATGTCGTCCCAGGCAGACAGATACCGGATCCCCTTTGAATGACACCAGAAGCTTAGCCAATTGTTGAAATCAATCATTTTGTCCTTATACTGTGGTATCATTCTGGGCAAAGGCAGGATGCTATTCAGGGCTGGGGTCATACCTGCCTGGGCCACTTGATCCGAGAGCTCTTCCATGTCTCTTTTCATGTAGTCCAGGGAGGTACGTCTCAAGTCATTCACTCCAACATGGACAATGACAGAGTCGTATTTGTACTTGTTGTGGAGTGACTTGAGTGCATGTGTTATGTGGCGGATCCTGGCACCCGACAGGCAGCTGACTGTAATTTTCTCCTTGCTCAGCCAGGTGAGTGGGACATCAGTGTGCCTGACTATAGAGTCACCTATGACTAAAGTGTTGGGTATGTTGTCTTGCCTTAGGGGCTGTTGTTGGGTGGCACACTGGTGTTGTGAGCTATGTGTCACTTTGGTTGTGACTGGTGTTTGTTTGCATTTCAGCTTCGGAGGTCCTTGTTGCTTACGCAGGTTAATGTTAAGGGCCTCCACATATGTGGGTTTAGTGTTGCTATGTATGGGTGTTGATGGTGTGGGTTTTGAAGGGCTATGTGTTGCTTGAGGTGTAGTGCAGGTGTTAACCTTCTCCTCTTGACTGTCTAGCACAATCTTGGCTGGAGAGAGCTTTGCTTCCAGTTTGGCTATGTAAGTGCATCTTTCACAGGTTGTAGTGTTGGGTGGTAGGAGGAGAGTGTTTTTGAAGTGTTTTTTAGCAAGTTTATGAATCTGGATAAGCTAATTTGTTGTCTGGTAATGTTATGGTTAGAATTTGAGATTTTGGAGGTATAATTTGAGTACAAGGACATATTGTCAGAATTGTGGGCTTGAGTTATGGTTAATAGTGACTTGTCTGCTTAGCATAGTGATCATGCAGTTGTGTAAAGTTCCACTAAGGCTTGGCATGGGGGACATTTCTAAGGTTTGTAGATTATAATATAAACAGTTGCTAACTGGGTGATAGGAGTTTAGTGTGAATTGCTAGCCAGCCTAACTGTTTTAAGGCTACGCAGAGGTGGGATTTAGCAGATTGGTGAGTGGTGAATTTAATTATCTTCTTATAGCACTGTTCAGTTTTTTTTGTTTGTAGAGATCACTGAAGGTTGGTGTTGATGAGGACACTATATAGTAGCAAAGATAGCAAATATGCAGAGGCTATATTTTGGCATTGCTAGTTAAAAAGTGTTTAGTGTAATATAAGAGTTTAGTTTATTTATTTTGGTTTTCTTGATAATTAATATTTGAATATCAAACTTTAGGTGATTATCTATAATGACATCAAGTGGCTTTCAGTATGAATGTTGTTTGATGAGGTGATGGAGGAGTTATGTTTTTTTTTTTTTTTTATAGGACACAGATTTTGGCTTGAAAAAAATAGCTTAGTTTTCTTAGCATTCAGTGGGAGTCAAGAAATGCTGAGCCAGGTTTATATAACAGAAAAAGCCTTTTGGGGTATTTTCTTGAAGTTCTTGGCATAGATGTGATCATCAGTATAGCATTATCAGCATGCTGAGTGTCATTAGTAGCAGTGTAGAGGTCATTCATAAAAATGTTAAAGAGTGCAGGGCCCACTGACATGGGCAAGAATGGTGATTGTTCTTTCTGCCATTTTGCTGCCTGCAGACTTTTACAAAGGTAACTATGGAACCAGGAGTAGGAGGAGAATCAAGACCTAGTGAGGATAGACTATAGAGAGGGATCGGATGGGTTACAGGGTCAAACATCTTAGATAAGTCATGAACAGGGAGGAAACAAAGTTTCTAGACACCCTATGAGGGTTGATGCATTTGGGTGAAATTAAGGAGAGCAATGGTAGTGCTGTGGTGTGGTCTGAAGCTGTGCTCGGCAGAGAACAGGAGGTTGTTATCTATACACTTTTCAAGGATTGTTAATAATGGAGAAAGAATTGTTAGAGGGTGGTAATTACAGAATTCAGTGGAATCTCCTCTTTGTATAAGGGAACAATTGGTGACTTTTTCTAGATATTGGGTCCACAGTTTTCTTGGAGAGATATGTTTATGACGATGGAGACTAAATATGCTAAAGGGATGGCAGGCATGCTAATGTTTTCTGAGAAAGATTTCAGTAGCAAGTATTGTGGGTTTTGTTTATTTAACATTTATATGCCAGGAAAGCTCATGTGGGGCACAGACAATTTTCAGTGGAGACCTGGGGAGAAATGCTCCAGGTGCATGTCTTCAGAATGCAGGAGAAAACCAGAGCACCCAGAGGGAAATCATGCAAATGCAGGGAGGACATGCAGACTTCGCACAGAAGGCACCACAGCTGAGAACTGAACCAGAGAACCTCTTGCTGTGAGGTGATAATGCTAACCGCTGCACCACTTATAAAGTACTTTTAAGTAGATTTTGATAGTGGAGATGGGAACTGGGTTTATATGGAAGACACATATTTTAGGGGATAGTTCTTATGGGATGGAGATGGGGATAGGTAGATGGTTGTTTCTGAGGAAGGTGACTAAATGTATGAAGTGGGAGTTGCATTGATTAGAAATAGGTTTAGCATGGCTGGTGATAGTAGGATTTGATCGGGCTGGGTGGCCTGGATTTAACAAATTATTTGAGGAATGTGACTGTTTGGGATTTTTGGTATATGTATTTTGGACTTAGGTGTAGAATTTTTTTTTTTTTAAATCAGATCTGACAGATGTTTTAGTGTAGTCATGTAGCTCTATGAAGTTTTGGAGATTGGTTTCTGTTTTATTATGAAGCCAATATTCCCACGCTATGTCTTTGGCTCTCATAAGTTGTTTAGTCATTTTTTGTGAGACAAGTAGCAGAGTTGAATTCTTGATTCCAGCTGGGGCTAACTGATTTAATATTGTGAGAAGCTTTTCAAAGTATTTGTAGTTTTTTAAGCAAATACAAAGGCACTATGAATGTTTTAAAGTGAAACTGCACATTAGATTGTGTTAAGCCATATTTAAGCATTTTTTGAATATCATACAACACAAACATTCTTGAAAATGTTTCAAGCTGAAGTTGTTTGAAATTATTAAAAAAATACTTCTTGAGTTATGAATAAGCAGCACAAGTGTATGTATTTTGTAGAAAATATGCAATTCTTTGGAAGGCAAAAGGTACAACAGCATTTCAAGAAGATGGTGACTAAGTCAGTTAAAAATGAATAATCAATGTTTGATGTGAGAATGCACACCATAACGCTGAATGTTAATTGAATAAACCTAATTATTTTATGCAGTATCTGAACAAATAATTAGGCAGAGGCTTAGGAATGGCAGCAGGCTTCAGCAACAAAATAGCTAATCATGTACATTATTTTAAATTGACTAAACAAGATGAAAATATTACTTCATTTGATATTACTTAAGAATATTAGACAACTGAAACTGAGTGTCAAGAAGTTTGCACCACAGGGATGTATAATAAAGATAATAACATAGTAAAGCAGCTATTACTTAAAAAACATACAGGTCATTATTTATTTTATATATTTATTTGACATTTGTTTACCAAAAATGTCCAACTGGGCATAGAACCCATTTTCATTAACAGGACATTCAATACATGTACAGTAAGACACAATTTGTAATATAAGTGTGATGACAGCAGAGACAATGCAGTATTTACATCTCGCAAATGTGGTGGCAGACTTGACTAACTATCTGAGAAGTCATTTGCAGAGATTGTACACATTTTTAGAAGCAAACTGAAACCCAAACCCTTAATGATATTAAAACATGTGAGGTTCCATTAGGGAAAAAAGAGACTTGAACCAACACGGCAGAGCTGTCAAAATAGTACAGAACTGCAAGTTTGCTGATGGAGAAATGGATGCACAAGAATATATATCTGTATTTGGCATATGTCACATATCTAATAAAAATACTTTAAGTTCAAAATATTATTCTTCACTGCTCAATAAATGTAGCAAATTCAATAAGGCGCTAGCAGACAAATGCTACAGTTACAAAAGGATGTAAATGAGTATGTAATGTGATCCCTCTTGCACCTCTGTCTGTTCCTCAAAATATAACTAAAACTGGCTCATCTCCAGCTATCACACAAGAACAAGTCCTAAGAGTGCTATCAAAAGCTAAAAATACTGCATTGATTGGTCCTGGCAATATTGCTGGATGCATCTTAAATAGCATGAAGCATGATTTAGCCACATCCCTAACAATACCGTTCAGTCCAAGCTTCCATACAGGTTTTTCACCAAGTGAATGGAAAACAGCTACAGTCATTCCTCTAGATAAGAGAAAACTCTCCACCAACCTGGCAATTACGACATATAAGTCTGACCAGCCTTATATGAAAAGTCATGGGAAGACTTAACATGGAATGATGCAATAAGGATATAGGGAATCTCCAAACACTGGACCCATATCAGTTTGGTTTTGTCAAGGGCAGGTCAACCTGGTAGATTTTTTTTTTTTGAAAAAGTCACCAAAGCAATAGATGAAAGCAAGTTGGCACACACCATCTACGTCGACTTAGCGAAAGCTTTTGGTACAATTCCCCACTATGGCTAGAAGAAAAGCTAAATAAACTGGGAATATACCCCTATGTTGCCCACTGGATTGCCAAATGGCTCAAAGATAGGACACAGGAAATCAAAATAGAGGAAGTTATCTGCAGAAATCAGTCACCAGTGGAGTCACCCAGGGTTCTGTGCTGGAACCTTTCCTGTTTGGCATCTACTTTTCTGAAGTAAAAAACAAACTAGATGGCTCTGGCGAACTAAGGTGCAGATGACTATAAGCTAGGAGCAGTCACTGAATCCCCAAATGACCTAGCCATCCTGCTTGAAGGTTTGTCCCAAATAAATAACCAGTGCATAAATCATGGACTGAAACTAAATGAACTTCTTACAGGGGTTTACATTATATTAATCATTTATGGGCTACTGGTCGCATATTTTTGAAACATATTTAAAAACATATATTTATTTTGGAAGGATGTGAAAAGTCCTTGCCAGGGGATATGCAGAAAGGAAGTGATTATTTTAAGCTCACTTTGATTGTGTAGTGTTCCATTACTGAATCTTGTTTTATTATGCTTAATTATTTGGATGATATACGTACAACTAATAAAACCTACACCAATAAAAATGAAAATGTATATATCTTTCTAGGTGTCCCTATTAAATTATCAAAAAGACCGTTCAGCGAACGGCATTTTTGGTGCTCTTACATCAAACATGCCATTCACTGAACTGTTCATAGTGAGATCGTGATACAGGGAGGATCAGGAAATTTGCCCTTTCCTCACTACAATCTCAGAGTTGGTATATATATATATATATATATATATATATATATATATATATATATATATATAAAATTAGTGGGGGGCACAGCTCCCCACAAAAGCAGAAATCAATGAACAATGGGCCAGATTCACGATGGCTTGCATGGAGTCTAAGAGCAGGGTAAGACTCCATGCAGCCATCATGTCCAACGAGCGATCCAGGAACAGCCTGTAGGGACGTGTAAGAGAGCTCCTAAAACGGCTCTTACACGGACAGGGTTGGGATATGCAAATTACCTCAATTGCGGGTGAAAGGCATGCAAATGAGGTAGATGTGTGATTCAGGAAACCCGAACCTGTTCGAGTAAGAGCAGTGTTATTTGCAGAAATGTACTCAGTTGACAACAGAGTACCATTCTGCAAATAGCAAAACGGAGCCGTGACAGCTCCAAATAAAGGTTGCATCCAGTGCAGGAAGCATGCCAATGGCCAAATATACGCCATGTGAAATGTTTCCTGATGCAATATGAAAATAAAAATATTTTATTTTTTTTGCTGATTTCCGATGTTTAAGTGTAGAGCAGCACCGCGCAAACGAGCTGCTCTCTAAAACCCAGAATACTAAAAATTAAAACCCACAAATGTGGATTTTATTGAAATTGTTAATGCAAGGGAATGGCAGGCTGAAGACAACATGGCCACTGAGTAGAGGTTGCCAAGGGGGAAAGCTCAGTCTAAGACATGTAACCAAGCATTACTAGGCAATCCTATGTAAATGAGTGTTAGGATAGTGAATCGCAAGTTTACATCGCAAATGAGCACAGTCAGTGGAGTGTAGGAGTAGGATATGGGGAGTAATAGAGTAGAAGATAGGTGACATCACGAAGGGGTATGTATGAAAGAAGTGAAGCTCATTGGAGCAGAGTGGCATGTGTCAGCTGTCATTTACACATCATGGAAAGAGGTGTGTCAACAGGTAGGCTAGGGAAAGGCAAGAAATGGAAGGTGTATGCTGTGGATAACACCAAAGTTTCCTGCTGAGCGGGTATGTGCGTGTGTGAGCAAGTGTAAACCTGAGTAAAACAGAGTGCGTGTGTGTAAGCGGGAGTGTGCGCGTTTAAGCCGGAGTAAGCATGTATAAGGCTATTTAAAGAGTTGTAAGCGCGTTTGCACTGGTGTGCGCATGTTTTAACCCGAATAAGCAAGTGTTAGTCTGTGTAAGAATGTGTGCACGCATGTTAGCTGCTGTGCGCGTGTTTGCACTTGTGTGCGCGGTGCCCCCCCCCCCCCGAGGAAACAGAAAGGAAAAAGGAAGCACAACAAATAGTAGGAAGCTACCAGGGAGTACTATCAGAGCTAGCAAGTGAAAACAATCAGAATCAGGCAATTACACAGGCAGTACACTAGCCCAGCCCAGCCTAGCACTTAAAACTCTGCAAACAACAGTCCATTATGTTTCTCACAACAGACACTGCAGTAAGCTAATAGAAGTGAAAACTGAAAAAGCTTTACTGAGACAAAGAAATGTTAGGGGCTGCCATTGCTGTTATAAGGCGACATATGCAACATGCTGAGGGTGGTGACAATGGAAATGCTGCTGGACAACCCACAGTGAGGAGACGGAGAAGAGTGTACAGGCCCAGGGTAACCTACCAGGGGCTACATGAGCTGGAGATAGTGGAGCGCTACAGAGTGGACAGAGACCTCCTGCAGCAAATTGTTGAGCTGTGCAGGCCATGCCTCACACACAGAACCAACAGAGGGGAACCTATCCCAGTGGAAACCAAGGTATGTGTTGGCCTAAGAATATTAGCAACAGGTACCTTCCAGAGACCAACTGGTGATATGATGGGGATATCACAGGCATCAGCATCCAGGCTACTACACCAGTTCCTGGATGCCATATCAGCACATGTCAGTGATCATGTATATTTCCCCAATTCCCGTGAGGTATTGGCCAGCAATATGCGTCTCTTCCAGCAAATAGTGGTATACCCTGAGGTAGTGAGTGCAATAGACTGCATGCACATATGCATCAAAGCACCAGCCAGCGAGTGGGGTAGGGTCTACTTCAACCACAAGGGCTTCCCCTCCATCAACTCCCGAGTCATGTGTGATGCCCAGGGCATAATACTGAATGTGTGTGTGCAGGCTGCCCTGGAAGCTACCATGATTCCCATATCTGGCATCTGATGCAGCTGTACCAGACATCTGCCAATGGGGACATCCCACATGGTCACCTAGTGGGGGATGCTGGCTATGCACTGGAGCCGTGGCTGATGACACCCATCAGAAACGCACACACACCTGAACAGGAACACTATAATGAGGCACACGCACAAACACGTAATGTAATAGAGTCTGTGTTTGGGCTGCTCAAGTCACAGTTCCGGTGCCTGGACACATCTGGCGGAGCCTTGCAGTACTCACCAACTACATGTACCCAAATTGTCATGGTATGTGCTATGCTACATAATATGATCCTGCAAAAACAGCTGCAGCAGGACTAGCATAGGCCTGAGCCAAACAGCCCCCCCACCATTGCCAAGGCCATTACAGGCAGAGTGTGACTCGGAGGAGGAACAACCTGAGCCTGCCCCAGTAGGCAGAAGGAAGCATGCCCAGTATGCTTTGGCCTTGGCAAAGAGGCAACGCATAGCACATACACTGGCTCAGTAGGAACTCTGGAAATGATACCTCTCTCCGACTCGCACATATAGTAAAAGGGATGTTTAAGTTGACACTAACTGCTGTCAAACATGTACAGTGAGTGTAGTATGTGCAGCTGACATAGGCAGCCCTGCAGCACCACCTAAGGCATGATTGCCATGTGTTAAGCAATATAAAGCAGTGCTAAACAGCATTTACCACCATGTAGTATATGCAAACAAAATCACACACACCAACTAGCACAACTGTGGTCAATGTTCAGTAATATTGGGCAACGTCCAGCAATGTTGGTGAATATTGAGTGATGTCCGACAAGCCTGGTCTAAGTAGGGCATAGCTGAACAAAAGCCAACATGCTCATATTTGCTTAACTGGCCCTTAAGCAGTCTGGTCTGCTAAGTATGAAAATATAAAGCAATGATGGGCCTCAAACCCAGGATACTGTGCACTACAGCCAAAGTACTGAACCACTAAACCATGACAGCATTGCAGTGGTCAACCTGTATGAAGGAATGTTGATAAGTCTATGCAAAGTATTTCATGGAAACCCTGCAGGCACAGCATAATCCTTGTCGAGTTATGACACAAAGGTGAGTCCTGCAGTGAGAACAGAACCTGACTTTCAACACACATTGTATAAATGTTAATATCGGTCATGTTCGCACACAACAACAAATGTAGTGGACCTCAGATAGTAACATACGGAAAGGTCACACTGGGCATGCTCACACACTTGAATAAATGAGACAAATGTCAGGCAACAAAACACGGAATGGCAGAACTGGGCATGCTCACAAACTTAGGCCATGTCTGAGTACAGCAGTGGGCCATGCATATCTGGCAGTTGCATGTGTTAACCCAAGAACCTGTCACTATACAGCAATCCACCCTGTGCACACAGTTATATGACAACAGACACATCTATAATATAGTGGAACCCTGTCATAATCAAATATGTTCTGCAGATACCAAAGTTGTTCATAGAAACTGGTAAAGCAAAGATGATAAAGACCTGCAAACAGTATCAGCAATAAACATTGTGCATCTTGAACATTAGCATAGGTTCAGAGGTCGATACTAGGCTATCTACCCTATGGCATGTACAAGCCTAGCCAGAGTGTGTTTGGCATTCGCAACCCTGTCAGATTACTACACTGTGTGTGTGAATAGTAGTTCACACAAGATAGCCCATGTACGTTTAGGCTAGTGTGCCTCTGTCTAGAAGGGACACAGAAGATATCCCGGGGTAAACATACAATCACCCATACAGTCGTCAAGATGTCTCAAGTAGGTGGTCATTGGGTGGCTCTGCCTATGTGAAACTGGGATTACATTCTGGAGTGAGTGGAGCCTCTGGGATAAGAATCTGCCCCTCCACAATGTCCTATTAACATCTGTGCTGAGGTATACGTCCCTGGAGTGTGTAGCTCCAAAGAAGTCGGATATCCTGAGGTGGAGCATGTCCAGTAATTCTGGGTTGGGTATATCTGTAAACAACAGGCACACATCATATCTGAGTAGGTGGTAAGCAACTGAGTAGAGCTGTAGTTACTGCATCTGAACTGTGCAGGGCATCTGTGTGAGTCCCTAGATCTGCTTGGTTTGGAACTTCCGTGGCCAGTACGGTTGCTGCAGGTGTCGGGTAAGGTACACCCCAAATGTGGCATTGTAACCAAGCATGGATGTGATGAGTATAGGGGCACAATAACCTCACTCAATCTAGATGTGAAACCATATGGGATAAGGTGGCTCACATAGAAGGTGTGCCCAACCACTTTGGCAATGTGAATGTCAAAGACGACAGTACAAACATGTCATGTCCCCAAACCCCTAACAACTCCTACTGTATGTAATGGAGTACTACCTATGTGGTAATGTGTGGGCATGTTGTTATTCCCAAAGGGGATGACTATGCAACTAATGGCATTTAGCTGTAGGCCATGGCTCAGGCACCAGTCATCCATCTCTGTGAGACCCTGTTTGAGTATGCATGTGGCAGCTGGAGAGTTGATCATGGCACTCAGTTTGCAGTCAAGTGCAAACATGTTCAGCCATATTCCCCCTGTGGTAGCCTGTACATCAGACAAATATATACTGAACAAGAGAGATCCCAGGACAGAGCCGTGTGAGATGCCACGTGTAACTGGTGTATAGTCAGACATGGCACCTGCAATTCTGACCATGTGTGTGCTATCCCTGATCCAGGTATCAATCCATCGTGTGAGATATGTGACCATATCGACGCTGGTGAGCCTATACATAATGGCCCAGTGGGTTATTGTACTGAAGGGTTTTGCAAGGTTCAGGTAGGCTGTGTGGACAGCCGTCCCTATGTCGATGGACCTGTTAGCCATTTAAAGAATACAAACAGGTTCAAGAGGCAAGATCTGCCCACAACAACTCTGAAATGTGTAGGACACAGTGTCCATAGGTTCCCGATGTCTATGTGTATGAGTCCCATGACAATGCACTCCATAGCTTTGCAGAACAGGCTACTTAGGCTTATAGGGCAATATTGTCTGTGCTCCATTGTGGCACCAACTCTGTGGAGCGGGACCACTGTCGCTGTACTTCATTCCTTGGGTACATATCCTGTGGTAACTCCGATATTGAACAGTGATGTAATGTGAGGGTTACGTCTGTCATGATGTTTAGCTGGGTAAAGCGTTATTAAACTATGGGCACATATGTTTAGCTGTGTAAAGCATTGCTTAACAGCAGGCTATTATATATCTGGGTCCTTTAAAAATATTTAGTTTGTTCACTGATACATTGGCCATGTCACTGCTTTTAATAAAATTTTAATCATATATGTCTGGTATTATTTCAAATACTGATTTAAATCATAAATAAGAAGGGGAGTGGTGGGACTCAAGCCATGAATGCCTTCTCTTTGTGCATACGCTCTACCATTATGCTATTGCAATTTGGTGTGATTTGCATAAACATTCTTCCTTATGCTCTTCCATGTCAGAATTGCTAACTCTAGCTAAGCAATGGGCACACCCGCGCACACACGTGCAAATACGGGCAGCTATATCGTGGATTTAAAAAATATATATATATAATTATTTACTTTATATAAGTGTGATGGGGGTTTACAGTGTCAGGGAGTGTGGTGTTGGGTGCAAGTACATTTGAGCAAAGCAAACTCACTCTTGTGTGTTGACATTATGCTTTTTAAAACCTTGCAGGGGCGTGCACATTTAGACTGCTCGGCAGTTGGACACACCCCCTGCTTTCCTACTCAGTCCGTGTAAGAGTTACGGTTGAGTCAGCGTGCCCTCATGAATATTCATGGCACGCTGACGTCAAACCATTCAATTGCAGCCTCCGAGTAAGACTTATTAAGTCTTACACGGAGGATTAGTGAATCCAGGGGAATGTATTAGATGAAATGCCGTTCATTCACAGGAGCTTTAGATAATTTAATATAGACCCCTTTCTAGTGTAGAAAATCAGAAAGAACTTTTGTAAAGTCTCTTTTTCTAGGAAATGGCATTTTCTGCATAGAAATGTGCTTTTCGAGGAGTGCAGGGTTATGGTTAAAATTAGGAGGGTATAATTAATATAATCCGATTTAAACTCCCTAACTGTGAATTCTGTAGTTGTTTTTTGTGCAGTAAAGATAATTCCATTAATATTTTATCCATTCATTTATCTGTTCCTTCATTCTTCAATTACCCTGATAATTCAATGCAAGATCATGGGAAAACCAGATACTATAATTGTATTTAATTATGCATATCAAGAAATTAGAATGTTAAGGAATATTTATTAATTTTGTTGAATGATTGCTTGACATGGGTTCTTTTCCTATCCATTTACCAAAATGCTCTTGCCTTTCCTTGCTTGATTAAATTTTCACATTTTAAATAAAAATAGATGATCTATTAATGCTCTTAACTAGCAAACCTGCTTTAGGTGTGTGGCAATATCACATAAGGATGATGCATTCTGTTTTTAAAAAATATTGCTTCAGTGCTATAAGATAAATACATTGAATGTCTGTGGAAATGGGAAAATAACACAAACAAAGTAAACAGTAAGTGTCTTCACTGTTGTAAAACGATGGGCCAGAGAAATATAAATTAGCAATGAAGCATAGCATATGAACAGGACATGCAGACCACTTAAATATTGTACTAGAACTAGGTGAGACATATGTAACAGCCAGATAATCAATCTATGAAGCATCAGCTGATAAAACTGAAGATCTCCAGAAGTGATCACTGCTGGGGCACTGTCTTTGTTGAAATTCCACCATACCCTTTATTCAAGACATGTAAATGATTGATGAGCTGAATATAGATGGTGAGATGACTGCTCCAGCACATAGATTACCACTTGTCTTCTACAGATCACTTGAGTTGACCAACAAGATAGTTCATCATACAATGATGGTTGATCAATATTGTCTACTGCTGATGGACAACTGCAGTATGAATGCCAATTAGAAACACTTAGCTAGATCACAGTTCTTCTCCCATAGGGCCTCAGAGATACTATACTGAATGCTTAAAATGTATCCCTTGCAGCCACTACATGGACTACAACAACAAAGCCCTGACTAAGGCCAGGCAACCCATGTTCAGCTAGCAGCTCAGGTGTCTGAGTGCTGGCAGGGGACTGGACATGCCGATCCACTGGGGAGGGGGGACAGAGGAGAGTGTATCTGTGGCATACCTTGTGATTTGATTTCCCAGGCAGACAACAGGAAAATATCCATGAAGTACTGTTTGACAATGTTCCAGGGGTTCTTTTGCTGTCAGCCTCTTCTGGAAGTAAGGAATGATCTAGTGCTGCTACACACTGCATGTTCCATTCTTGGAATGTTACTGGATATGTGTGGGAGTGAGAAACAAAAGAGGACAACTTCTAAAACAGACCTCCTGCACGAGAGCAATTGCACGACTCCAACCAATAGATCCAAAAACACACCATATGAGCCAGCAAACTGTGACCTGAAAAAACTTTACTATTAAAAAACCGTTAGAAATCAACAAATAACCAGACCAGTTTCAGCTGGACAGAAGCACAGCCTTCCTCAGTGTGAAACAAAATGATCAAATACTCAGTATCTTGGATTAGCTTTTGTTTTTTCCTGAAAGCTGTTGTTATCAGAAGCGTCAGGATTATTTCTCAGCCGGAATGGTCCATGCGGGCTGATTATTTTACAAGCACCATCTACACACGGATATTTGCGATTCAAGCAAATCAAGGTACTGTTTTTTCTTTTTTACTATTCCTATTGGACTTTGGCGTGGATTGTAAGTTGCCCGTTGTGGGAAACTGCTTATGTTGGTCTTTTGTCTGACCGGCAGTCAGCATTGACGATTTGGTCATCTTTTTATGCCGAATACACAAATTCCAGCAGCCTGAAGGTTCTGTTTTGGTTTTTTTAGAATCAACCAACGATTTGGACAATATTTGGGCGTATTTTACTAATGATGGTACAAGGTAACTGTACATCCTTGGTTGCGACAAGTTCTTGCTGGCATTTTCTGCATTATTGAGTTCATATTTACAGTCATCATTATGGATTCTTGATATTGGATTATACAAGAATAATGAAGGGACAATTCATGATTTTTCAGTTGGTGGTATCTCAGTGTTGAGTTTCACCCAGGCTGGACATTATTGAACTTGAACTTTCTGTCCGGTTGAATGGTGCAACATTTACCAGTGGTATTCCTATTTTATTTCAGTCTTGACTTACTGGACAAATTTGACTCTGTTGTATGCATGTTTTCTGATTTATTCATTTTTTATAGCATATACCACCCTATTCTCAGTACTACTTGTTATATATATCAATATATGAATATATGTTATATGCTCTGGGCAACTAATGTTTCTTTTTTTGCCTATGACTATACTGTCTGTGTAGACTAGATATCAGCAAACACTAGAACATATTCAAATATTCTACCCACCAGTTAGTCACACTTATAGTACCATAAGAAATGGTAACTCTCCCATGAAAATTGTTTTACAACCTGTTGCCTGATATGATTGAATAGGGTTGTATTAGTATTTATTAATGGGGTTCTTTTTTCATTTTTTCATTAGCATTTCACTTTTTTTAGGGCCCATTAGGTCAACCTAATTATAATCAGGTGTTGAGCTCAATATAACTCATCTGTTGCATATATCCACATTGGATACTCAATTTCAATGGATATATGTACATACAGTTTGTAATATATATGTGGATATATGATATACATACATTTGTTATCCATGGTCTCCTATGATTCCTAGGAATTTGTTTTTTTCCACCTACCTTTGGGATTTTGATTATTTGTTGGTGGGTCCCTTAAGTATATGTACAACTTTAGCAGCTTCTTAGACTGCATTGATATTCCTGGGGTTTCTTGACATATTGTAGGTCTCAAATTGTGTCCTTTTTGCCATTGATTATTTTTCTCCAATATCTATTGTATTTGGGTCCTTTTTATTGCTGGTCAGATATTCTTGAGCTATGATTCTGCCCAATTTGGCTTAGTAAAATAAATGGCTCAGGCATTGCATCATACAACATAGTTATTTCCATCTCAGACTTAGTAAAGGGACATAGCCTATTGAGTATTTAATAACAAGTTGGTTATCAACCTTTCCTTTGTTCCCTGGCTATTATTGTCTCTTTACTTTATAATTGACTGATTATGGTTCATTTGCATTGACGGAGCAACTCCATTTTTGGACTGGGGCTATTATTGTCAGCTTTATTGAACCATCAGCTGTACATTTTTATTTATTTTTTTAACCTGATTTCAGCATTATTACTGGTTTTTGTTCTTATACTGGGATGAATTTACTCAGTTTGGTTTCTGGTCTGTCAGCAGACAGAGAGGACCTTGGAGTTTTTGGTTTGGGTTCTTGTACAAGCAATGTCAATACTGGTGACCCTTTGGGTCCTGAGTCCATTTGTGGACCAGCCTTTGATCAGTTGCACAAACATCTTAGATCTCTCAAATCTAATGTTTGGCACTCTAAACTGTTTAAGGCTTATATAGCCAAAGGTATCACACCAAGAGGACTCAGAGTACGAATACACCCCCATGTGGGTGAAGCCGATGAGGAGCTTAATAATCAATGGTCAGCTATACAGCAACAGGCTACTATGTCTTTTGTTGAGGCTTTAGCAAAATTTCATGATCGAGTGATCGACCGGGAAATCAGTGCAGTCATGAAGCTGTGCAATGAAGTACAACCATTTGAAGGGGAAACTTTTTTTAATAAACAGTTGATCAAAGTGGCAACAGATTTAAACAATTTAGAAGAACAACTTAAGATCAGAAAAATTAAGAAATTCCAAAGGGATCAACTTGACTACCAAAGTGCTAATCCTTTCAGTAATTCCAACAAACATGTCAGATTCACCCAATATCCAACAAGAACCCCCAAACGGAAAAGGCCTAGGTCTATACTCAGAAAATGGACCTCAGACAATGGCTCATCCACTGATGACCCTTCATCTTGTACTGATAGTGACTTACAGGCAGTATCAGGTTCACCATCCCCCAAACGAATACCAGTATCTATCCCTTTAGGCCTAGATACCAGAGGGGGGGGGGCGAAAACACAAGAAAAATCAGCAATATACAAAGTTTGTTGAAACTAGCAATGCAAAATTAAGTGCTAATTCAAATGTGAATGTCTTAAATTTATCAGACTTTGTTTTGTCACCCATTTATCTGTCTGTTCTTAATAAAGGTCTTACTTTTATGCCGGGTTTTGTGGCATCTGAGGATGTATTGGCACACAATGTTATGTCTTTTTGCAGAATCTTAAATCTTAAGTTGCATTTTGGTGATACGGACAGTAATTATAGTCAGGAAAAATTTATGTACCATAAATCACGCTTTCTTCCTCCTATGCATCCTATTGTACATCAATTTCAGAGCAGCATTCTCAAAGATCTTCATTTTTCTAGCTCTGATATACGTTACAAATCTAACAACATAACACTGGCTGAGAAACAAGCAATTATGGAACTACAGAACAACAGAGACATAGTCATCATTTCTGCTGACAAAGGTGAGGCAGTAGTAGTCTTAAATTGGTCTAACTATGATAATGAGGCCAAGAGACAACTTTCTGAAAGGAGATATTATTCTGAAATGTCGATCAATCCCACCTTTAGGTTTAAAAAACAGATTGATGACTTTTTGTCCTCTGCTAGGGATGAAGGCATCATTACCACCAATGTGATGCACCAGCTTATGATCCAGGATTCAGCCAACCAATACATTTATTTTTTAGCCAAGATACACAAGGACCCGGTCAATCCACCTGGTAGACCCATTGTATCAGGCAAGGGTTACATCACTGAACCATTGTCAATTTATCTCACAAAACATCTTAAGCCTTTATTATGTCAGGTATGTTCTCGGTTACAGGATACCACCAATTTCTTACAAATCATTTCGGACACACAGTTAGAACCAGGCTGGTTAATGTGCACACGATGTAAGTGCTCTATACACTAATATTCCTCATCAAGCTGGTCTGGAGGCCCTGACATATTGGCTAGAGGTGGCTGGCTTATACCAGCCTGATTTCAATCAATTTCTGGTTGGTCTTGCAGAACATGTCCTCATCAATAACGTCTTCTTTTATCAAGATATCTGCTATTGGCAAACAAAAGGCACAGCGATGGGAGCATCATTTGCCCCGATTTATGCTGATTTTTTTCATGGCCTATGTTGAAAAGAATATCATCTACAATAACCACAATAATAATTTTCTTGAGTACATTGATATCTGGAGACATTATTTGGATGATTGCTGGATGGTATGGAGGGGAGAGGTTGATCATTTGTCTGATTTGATATCCTATCTGAATGACAACAAATGGAGTCTCCAGTTTACAGTACATTATCATGCCAGTACCATCACTTTTTTGGATGTATTGATCAATAGGTTACCTGATCATACACTAAGTACTGAGGTATTTAGGAAGTACCCCGAATACAACACTGTCCTCCATGCTTCCAGCTTTCACCCACCACACATTGCTAGGAACATTCCCAAATCCCAATTTATCAGAATAAAGCGTATTTGTTCCCAGGAATCTTCTTTTCAGGAACAGAGACAGGATCTCACCAACAGGTTTAGATTCAGGGTGCATGTTCTGCAAGCCAGCAACTGGGTCAATACACTTAACAGGGATGATTTCTTATGCTACAAAGAGCACAATACCAATGAATCACAACCCATTAGGTTTGTACCTACTTATGCCAGGAATTCGGATACTTTAATTCACAGCATACACAGACACTGGAACATACTACAATGTGACCATGAACTGGCCAGTATCATACCAGACAGATGTCTTTTCTCATTTTGCAAAGGGAAAAAATTAGGATCTTGTTTCAATCATTACAAACATTCCCACAACAGCAGTCAGTCGCAGTTATTACAGACTACTTTGACGGGTGAACCCCTGACTGGTGGCTTTGCCATGCGGTCATTGCACCAATTGTGATAAAGTAAGCAAATCCAAACAATTTACCAGTCAGAATTGTGTCAAAGTTTATGACCTTAAGTTCTTTGCCAACTGCAGTAGCGATTGGTTGGTTTATTTGGCTACCTGCACTTGCGGCTCTTTTTACATTGGACAAACTTCATGTCCTTTCAGACTTAGAATATATGAACATGTAAGTAATATCAAAAAAAAAAAAGTTAATGTTTTGTATAAACATCATCTGGTACACAAAACTGCTAAATTTACTTTTATGGTTATTCATGTTGTAAAAGGTAACAAACTCAACAAAACAGGTTGGCACTCTATTTTTAATTCTAAAGAAAAGAAGTGGATTGTCAAATTGGGTGGATTATTTCCACCTGGTTTAAATGAACAATTTTAGAATGAACCAATGATATTTCAGATGGGTGTATTTAAATAGCAACATTTGATCATTTTGTTTCACACTGAGGAAGGCTGTGCTTCTGTCCAGCCGAAACCGGTCTGGTTAATTGTTGTTTTCTAATGTTTTTTTAATAATAAAGTTTTTTCAGGTCACAGTTTGCTGGCTCATATGGTGTGTTTTTAAACAAAAGAGGAAACACATTCTAACATTAGCAAAGTGATGCTGTCACTGTATGCTGAGATTTTCTGAATTGCCCCAAACCTAATCTGAGTTAGTCTAAGGGAGTAAGGAGATTTACGTAGACCAAAGGATCAAGGTGAGGCACTGGGGTTAGCTGATTGTCAACTGTGTGGGAAGAAAAAGACCCCCCTCAAAAAAAATAAATTAATAAAAAATAAAGGTTCCTTGTAAAACTGATGGTATTGAAAATGTCTGTGTAGTTAGATAAAGTCTAAAGATGTCATTAAATTAATTGCCTCAAAATTACTGCCACAGCATGAAAATACTGAATATACCAAAACGGAAGTTTAAATCATAAAGGAATATTATTTTGGAAATTGATAACGCTATAGTTCAAAGGTGCTAGTAGAAAAGGCACTGATCCCAAACCTAGCTAAATAATTAGCACCCCTAAATGATGCTGCTGTTCAAGAGCACTGATATAAAGTATAATAATCTTAGGCATAGTTAAATAACAATTAGATATTGAAGATGATGTATAAAAATGTGACATTAGACAATAACCAAATATTATCAAGTGTGTTGACATATTTCCTAGATTATGACATTAGACAATCACCAATTACTAACACGATTACATATTTCTGAGATTGAAAAGTAAAAAGAATAGAAGTGCCAGATATGAACACTTAGTTATACATAGAATTTATATGCACATGGGTAAATTGCTTTGGCATTCAACAGTGTGTAAATATGTAGCAAGTAAATCAATACTAAAGTATGACACTAGACTTAATATATTTATTAATTTCATAATAAAAATAGTGCAAATATGTACTTGACAGTAGCAAAGGCTTTTAGAAAAATACTTCTAAGAGACAACAAGCATGCTTCTTTATACCTTCAGACGGTCACTCCTATCAGATGCTCTAACAAGAGTTAATGTTTTAAGTTAATAATTGACTGTTTAGCCCAAATTTTGCATTTGTTCTGTTCCTGTTATTATATTAGATAGTCATTTTAAAAATGGTGTCCTCTGACAGTTTAATTTCTTCAAGTTTTTTGGGTTTTTAATACATGACAGGAATGGACCCCATTCCTAAGTCAAAGTGTGATTAACGTTTGTAAAATTAGTATTGTTTCAGTCTTTAATGTTAGCCAAAAGTGCTCTTTGTAGTACGTGCAATGTACCCAGAAATGACTCCTGCAATTCATTGGGAGTTATATGTATCAGTAGCATATCTAAATACAACTGTAAAGTATTTTTAGGAGATGCATTGTACTTACTATTATTGGAATTGTCTAGGTATCCTGCCACACTGACCTCATTTCTGAATGCAAATCCTGGTATTTTATGACTTCGTATCTCTCTGTACCTAAGGCACTATAATCACTGTGTAGCAATTTCAATGAACAATGCTACTTTTGTCTTCTTTTCAAGGACATCTATATCTGGTTTTCTTGCATCTATTTTTTGAACTGTTGCTAATGGGTGATTCCATGTGATATAAACATCATAATTCTCTATAATGCTTTGTGACTCATATTTCCAATGCTTCTCATCTACTTCAATACTGTAATGATTGTACAATCCCCAGTGCAACAGTCTTGCCACATTATTATGCCTTTCAGTATACAGGTTCTCTGCCATTAATGTATCACACCCAACAACAAGACGCGTGACTGTTTCCACTTCTGTTTTACAAAACCTGCATTTGTCTGTTTCTCCCATATGTTCGATGGGCTTTGTAAATCAATATGCAATGTAGTCCACTATCCTGGGCAGCCAGTATCAACCTTTCATCTTTTGGTTTAAATTCATCTCTTCTTAACCATTCCTGTGCCAGATCCTGATCGACATGAGGTTGTTCCAGGAATGTTATGTACTTACAACTATATTTATACAATTTACACATTTCTTGCCTTCTCTCCTGATCCTTCTCCTTATACTCTTCCATTTGCTTTTTGGCACATTCAGTCGCTGCCTGATTTTTGTCTACTTATGGTTTGATTTCCATTCCCACTTGACATCAATAAGCTTCTGCTAAACTAAACAGGGAAGTCATTTTATACTTGTTCGCTTCATGTTTTAGAACTTTCACTATGTTTGGATCTGGTGAAGTCAGAAGAAATGTATGCAGCCCTATGATTGTAGATCTATACATATGATCAGAATTGTGGAGGCTTATACCTCCTACAGAACAAGGAATATATAAACGTAGTGTACACTGAATTTTATATATCATTTAATAAGTGCGAAGCATGTTTCTTGTTTTTTTATCCAACTGAGTCAATACCTTTTCAGGCCAGTCAATCACCCTAAATTGTAAGTTAGAACAGGAAGAGCAAAATGGTTTATAGCTTGGACTTTATTCCTAGATGTCAGGACTATTTTCAGTATTAATTTTACTCTTCTAAAATATTCCTATTGATGTTTTATTGTTGATCCTTCACCAGTTCCCAAGTATTTATACACTCCATCCTGCTCAAGTTCCTTTATATCACATTCCTCTCCCAGAAAGATGTTTTCCTACTGCTGCAGATTTCCTGTTTTAAATGCTGATTTTGCAAATTTGTCAAGACCAAATGACATTCTTATATCATCTGAGAAAGTTTTGACCACTTGCAGTTGTGCTTTCAGCTCCTCATTTGATGAACTACACAGTTTTAAATCATCCACAAGAAAAAGAAGATGAGAATTCTTTACACTTTGTTGTTTTCTCTGCGCCAGATTTTAACCATGACCTAATCTATTATGTAGAAATCTTAATGGGTTAAGCCCAAGACAAAAGATAATTCTCCATAATGACTTTATTTAACAACAAATTATCTTTTGTTCCATATGACTTTCTTTTGTTACCCTTTTGCTCTATTGTCATGATTGAGTTTTAGTCTAAATGACAATAAACTCTATCAGTATCATAGGTTCATAGATTAGTACTAGGCTAACTGCCCTTGCGAGCCATTTTAAGCCTAGCCAATTAACCCTTGTGAGACTCAAACCCTGTACCTTGTGTTTGTAAGGCAAACACCTTAACCATTAGGCCACCCTCCCAACCCAAAATAAACAGCCTCTACAAGGCTTGAACCCAGGACCCTGCATACCATTGCCAAAGTGATTAACCACTACACCATGTTCAATTCCAGTATATACTTTATACATCATCAGAAGGCAAGTCATTGGTATATAGTTTCGAGGATAGCTTTCAGGTTCACTCTTCAGGAGGAGTATCATTTTTTCTGTTATTAACCAAACTGGTGTCTGTGTGGGATGTGCATATAAGTAGTTCTTCCTTAGGGCTAAATCTTCACGTAAAGATGTTAATACTTTTAGCCAGAAGTTAGGTACTGCATCTGGGCCTGAGGTTTCCCAGTTAGTAGCTTTTCTTAATTTTGTTTCAATTTGTCTAGCTGTTATTTCATCCCATTTCATATCCTATACATTTGAACTTCTTACTGTTTCTTTTACATCTTCTATTCAGTCATCATCTTTGTTATGTTCCACGGGATCTTCATAGATATTTTTCCAAAATGTGTCTATTTCTACTTGCTTGTGGAGTTTCTATTTCTTTTCTTTTTTTCCCCCCAGTTTTCTATAAAAGTTTTTTGGGTCATCAATGAATTGCTCATTTAGTACTTTTCTTTTACATTTATCTGCATATCGTCTTAAGTGTTTTTTTTGTCTCGGCTAATATCTTCAGTTTATTATCTGCAATAGTGTACAACAGATCCTGGGCTGTTCTCATACTGCACGTTGCTTTTATCACGTTTGTCTTTCTAAGTATTTTTTATCTGTTCCCTCTTCTATACTCTTATAACAGTGACATCTATTGTCTTAATTGCTTTATAGTTTTCTCCGTTCAGTGCTTACATGATAGCATTTGATTTTTTTCCCTTGATTTCCTTTATTGCTTTCTGTTTTTGTGGTAAGACTTTATCTGTTATTAATTTAACTGCTCAGTAATATATCCTATTTACTACTGTTATATCACATGAATTACTATTAACAGTATTGATTACTAGGTTAGTTTGTTTAATCAGACTTCTAATATTTGGATCTTATTGGCTTTCTTTAATCTATTTCTTTCATGATCTTAATATGTCTAGCCATCTCTTTTAAATTAAGTAACTTTCCCTTAGATCATCTTCTTCTAAACTGAGAACACATTCTTTGTTTTCTGTTTCCTGTGGCCATTCTACAGAAAGTTGCAGCACATCTTCCTGTGACATATTCTCCTCAGCTGCATCTTGTGTCATCTGTTGCTGTTCCATATGGGATCTCACTGGCCTATTGACTGCTTCAGATTTGCCACTGTTTCCTTCTCCTCCCCTTGCTGTGCAACTCCAACTGAACTTCTAAACTGGCTTCTTGCTAAATTTTCTCCATGTAGAAAGTGATCAGATGCTTCCTGTTCCACCTGTTTATCCTTAACTTGGGGACTCATTTCTGCCATGTTTTGATTTTATCAGGGTTGGATTTTCAAGATGACGTCCTTTACTTCACAAGTAATCCATAATTTTAGTTTCTATTTCTTTAACTACTCCATGACTAATCATCTTTGTTACTTTCTCCCTTTGCTTTCTTATTTTTTTTTTTTTTGTTTTGTAAAATTGTCCATGTCCAGATACCCTTACCTGTATTTCTCTCCAGATGTCTTTGGTGGGGGGTTTTTTTTGTATTCATTCATTTTGCATTCTCCTTTGTATAAATATTAAACTTTATTAAATCTCTTTTTCTTTCCTATGTTCATATTTTTTCTTCAGATGTCTCCCACTCCATCTGTGATCATTTCTTTCGGGACACATTGCTCCATTGTGCTGTAGCAAAACCTGTGTTAGACTTTCTACACTAAATCTTTCACTTTGCAGGTATATCATAGCTTTAGCTTCTATTTGTTTAACTTTATCTTTACTAATCTTCAGTAACATGATGCCCCTTTATAATCTTATTTTTTTGTAATGCGAAATTTTCCATATCTGGGTGCCTTTGCCTGTATTTCTCTTCTAATATCTTTGGAGCTGTTTTTCTTTGTATTGATTAGTTTGGCTTTCAGCTTTGAACATATATGCTGTGCCATATCAGATCTCTCTTTCTTTTCCATGTCCATGTTTCTTTTTTTATACCTTTCAAAAATATCTAGGCTTTTATTTTCACACTTCCTTTGTTTCTTCTTTTTTCAAGCAGCACAGGGTTTCATGGTGTATATAATCTTTTTCATGAATCTGTTGTATTAATGGAAACAAATTTACATTCAAAGCTTTTGACAGTTTTTTCTTGTGCAAATATTTTTCTTTCCTCTAATTTCTCTCAATCTTTTTGAGTATCTTCTCTCTGGAAATGTTGGGCTTCTTGCATAATAGTAACAGCACATAATTTCTTCCTTATTCTTAATAGTCCAGTCTATCATCTTTATAGCTGTTTTTTTTTTTCCTATATTTTTTTTTTTTGTGGACTACTGCTCCCTTTTACAATGAGGGCATCCTCCCCCTGAGCCCCATAAGTGTTGCATAACTCCACTGTAGGAATGTGTTCATGTCTTGAGGATTCTACACTGTCAGTTTTACCAGTTCTGGCACCAGTGCATATACCAGAATTGGGCACTTTTTTATCCTGCGACTTGTGTACCCAGATGTCTCTTTTATTGTTTTAATCTACTACTGTCCATGACATATGCTATATAAAATACAGTCCATATATCAGTGCTGTCTTGGTGAGATTTTTTTAAAAAACAGGGTCTACCTCATGAAGGTACTCACCTAGAGTTATAAGGCTGTGACAGATAGATAGAGCTATAGGAGCAGTGCTGATAATAATGGTGGTGTCTGGGCTACTGAACATTACGTGAAACAGTTAAGTGAAAGCGGAATGGAAATAGAGGGCAGGCAAACAATGATGATGATCCCATTGATGTTGATGATGATTACAGTGACTCTTTAAATAAGCAATATAATGGTATGTTTCCTTTGGAGCAATGAGTGACAGATGTGAAAAATAAGCTGATGAAATAAAGTAGTTATGTTGTTTATATTGAGCAAAGGCTGGCTGATTAAAAGCAAGACAACACAATTTTAGACTGAGTGAACTATTAGAAGGTGAGGAGAGTATTAACTATTTTAAAGCAGGCATTTATAAACAATTATTGGGAATAGAAAGAGTATATACTTTACCATCATCATTGGCAGATTGAGTGCATGCATATCTGAAAGGGATTTTTGAGCATGTTATAATTTTGTATTAGATGTAGCAATTCTTGTTTCAACTGAGGTAACCAAAGAAGACGATTACAATGAAAGGTAGACAAGTAATGGTAGGTCATGAGTTATCAGACCCTACTCTGCAACAAAGGGCATAGTTAAGGAATGCTAATGATGTAAATGTCAGCATGAGTTACCATTCATAGTGATCTTGGAGGTGTTTTCCCCAGGGAGATGCAGATGTTTTACATCACCACAGTGGGCAATTGATATGATGATGGGTTTTCTTCTGATACTGCAGTATAAAGTGAAGCATCTTTGACAGGATTCTGGTAAAATAATGAATTACCAGAACCTGTTGAAGGGAAGATGGAATGGAGACAGGAGGAAAGCCAAAAAATTATGGTGCTCTGGTTTCATGCTTTTTGTAAGAGCGCACTAGTGATAAAAAAACTATATCAGACATGAGTGGTCATACAAAGGTGTGGTTTGTTAATATTTGTGGTGCTTACCCAAAAATTTGAGACTGTATGTAGGAAAGAAAAACTGCTTATGAACCTTTAAATTGTTTTAGGAAAAGGTGAACAAATGATGAATTCAGAAATGCTGCACAAATTAACTTATTTGAACACATAGTATTTTAAATAATGGTGGGCAAATTAGTTGACATCTTACTAAGTCTGACCACAAAGTGCATAACCTTTATATATATTATGAGAATGTGACTTATCACCCTCACAGTTATGTAGGAGTAATTTAGATATTTGGTTATAAAAGTTTATTAAGACTGATGTTGTAGAGAGTAGATGTCATTATCTTCTAAAGATTAATTTACGTGTGTGTGTGTTTGTGTGTGTGTGTGTGTATGTGTGTGTGTGTGTGTGTGTGTGTGTGTGTGTGTGTGTGTGTGTGTGTGTGTGTGTGTGTGTGTGTGTCTAATGGTACACACAGTCATGGAAGTAAATATGTGGCTATGTTCATGTTAACTGTATGAACATATTTTACCCCTAGTCCGTGCACAGCACTCCCCCTCAGTAGCACTTCATGCATATTAATGATGGTGCATTGATGAGGAAGAGTTGTGGAACACAGTTATTGAATCAGTGTAGGGAGTATGTGACTAACTGTGTCTGCAGATGACTAACACACCTTACACTGTTCAAGTGCATTATATCAATGCATTTAATTTTATTTATCTATTTATTTATTTTCAAGTTTGCATGGCTCAGTACAGAGTGCAGTAACTGACACATGTCATACATCTAAAAATAGAAAACAGATGCATTTAATTTGTGATTCAAAGGTCAAGTTTAAGCATAGCTTAGTGGGTTTGCGTGGCATGGCACGGCACTTAGCAGTGCTTAAAGCTAGCTCAGAGGTATATATAAAAGTATAGCAGCACTCCACATATCCATGTAGCCAAATGGTTAGAGTTATGGCTGTAGGTGCAGAGTTTGAATACTTGAAAGGGAAATTAAGCATTTATTTCCAAAGGCAAATTATTGAGATTGTTTTTCAATTCTGATCTGCTGCGCTCAGCTAAGATCTGCTAAAACCTGCTAAGATCTGTTAAGCACTGCTTAAGTAATCTCTGTTTATGCACTGCTTAGCAGTGCTTGGCATTGCTTGGCTGTGCTTAGCTGGTTTGCACATTGCTAAGCACTGCTAAGCATTGTCAGTTCAAGCACTGCTCAGATCAGCTGCTCTGATTTGCGAAGTGCCAAGCGACACACCACATTTTTAAAAATTGCCCAATGGCATGTAAGGACAGGAAATCAGGCAATATTAAGCTCAACAGGTGGGAATACAGCATAATCTTCTGGAGTGCTTTTTCTGTGGGATACACTATGGCAGGTGATGGAGAGGGTTTGTGGTTTTGGGCGCAGAGTTGGGGCATCCTGGAGTCCAGGGTCATGGTCAGACTCCTTATTAAAAACCATGAAGGCTGGCTACTGCAAGGAGGTTACCAGGGCTCAGAGTGCAAGACAAAGACCTGGGATCACCTGGCAAGGGACCTCACCCATGCAACTGGTATCCCCCTCACAGGTGAGTAGTGTCATCACAACAATGATGACCTGACACAATGTAAAGAGGATGCCACCTGGGTCCAAGAGTTTCAGGCAGGGGATGTCCCACATGTATGTAAGTACATTAACATGTGTACCACTAATATTTAATCTGAATGTCTGCTAAACTGGTATGCATAATGGTGGTCTTCTCTCCCAACAGCTGTAGATGAGAGGGTTTACAACATTGAGGCGCATGCTGGGCGCTTGGCCAGGATGCACCGTGAGTGTGGTGAGTACAGTTGCATTTTGCCATCTATAGTCAGATAAGCAAGGAAGAGTAAAGCATTACCTGCTGTTAGGTATATACAGTAAAGATTATATTGCAATGAATGTAGAAGTAGACCTGTACTTCAATAAGTGATTACTGCCAACTGTAGTGCAATAAGCAGGGAAAAGTAAAGTATTAGCTTTGCTAAAGTAAATGAAATAAGGTTTCTACTGCAATAGCAGTGGAATTATATCTGTATTGCAACAACTGCATTACAACAACTGCTGTGCAATAAAAACATGAAACTATACCAGTAACTGCATGAAGGTACCTCTAGTAAAGCTATGTTTTGCAATGTATGTGGAATTAGAGCTGTTTTGCATGAAATTGATTATGACAATTGTTCTGCAATAAAAACACAAAACAATACCAGTTTCTACCTCAGGGTATATCTAATAATGAGTGTTTTGTGCAATAAGTGTATATTCAGAGATGTTTTACTAGAAATGAATTATGACATCTGCTCTGCAATAACACATGAAGCAATAATCATAACACCCAAAGTGCACTGTGTATATCAACATTGTCTTGTTTTAACCATAGCATTTCAGCTATATGCATTCAGCCTCTGAGGTCTGGTGCTGCAGGCAAGTATAACAGAGTAATAGCTGTAGACAGCAAATATTTTGTCTGCAAATGTATATGGGTGAGGTAGCCAACCCAATCATCTGATATGATTTGCAGACTTCACAGATATTTCAACCATCTAACAATATATTGTGTACATCTGCAGTATATGTAGTAATGTACAGGTTACCTAGTATATCTGTCATGCTTGAATTTCATGCCTGTGTGTTCAGCTCTCACTGCAGTCTACTATAAAACTGTACTACTAATACAGGGTCATATATTGGTTCCAGGTGAGCTTTGGGCAAATATCAGTCAATAAGTAAGCAGCAGTAATTCAGTAGCTCAGTTTGTTAAATGTTCTGTCTGAAGTTCATTTTGCCACACACAGACCAGCATTCGTATCCAGTGCTGTGTAGCACTATATATTACAGTAGCAGTCATGAAATGATTACAGAATTTCTCTCCACATGAACTACAGGAAAATGGGTGAGTTAGGCCATAGTCTGGGTAAACAACTGTGTGCTTAGATGTCATTGACTATTAAAATCATTACCAGGTATGTGAATATACAGCTTAAAATAAAGGAAATCAATGTAGTAATAATAAAATAAAAATAAAAGAAATAAATTGTACAATCATTGCTATGGCTGTATGCCTGGAGTGTCTATTAAAGGTTGCTGCAGTCAATTAATATTTTTTAAGCAGATGTCCCCTGCAGTCACTGCTATTGGGTTCTATCCCCATGCTTGTCAAGTAAGGCATGATAGTAGTATAGTTTTTGTACTGTGCACATACATGTCTCTCAGGTGTCATGCTATCATGGAATGCAATTAGTAGTGTGTAATCCCTCTGTCACACATTTACTGTTAACATGAGTGTCTAACCAGGAATGTATCACTACATCAGCCCACAGTACAACCTGGTAGTTATATAGGTCCACCTGATGTGCAAGTGTTCCGTAGTTTACTACCCACAGTTGTAATGGCTTGGCCCATACTGCCCCATGTGGATAGCTTGAGAGGTATATATGTGCTACAGCAGCTGTAGTCCACTTGTAAACATAAAGAAAGACCATACCTGTAGAGTAGATAGCAGTACTGTTCTCCACAAAATAGACTATAATGTTATTAATGGACTGTTTATTTCTCTCTCTCCCCACCCCTTTCCTTCATTTCTTTATTATTGTTATCCATTGGTTATGGCTTACTATTAAGATCTGTTGTTACATTAAACTTTATTCTGGGGCATGTGTTTTACTATTGTTATGTATTATAATGGTTGCATATTAATATATCTTGTTAAATACCTATGTTGTTGTTATGCAGTAACTGTTACTGGCATGCTGTTAATATACTGACTGTTATGTTATTTATAGTTGTGTTCCATATAATATGCATTGAAATGTGATTGGGTTATTTCCAATGTTTTGGCATTACTAACAAATTGTGTTGTTCATAACTAGTCTATACACATTGCTATACCTCTGTCACCAGAGCATGACAGGGTAGGCCATTTCCTGCTGATCTTCCTACCCTACCTCAGCTTGCCATGGCACCGAGTACCAGTGTGTCTGAGACCCACGCTGGTGGTGCCCATCCACTTCCCCTGCACCACCTTAGGGTGGAACTACCTCAGGGGACAGGGCCCACTCCCTCGGCAATGTTGGCGGAGGGAGGCCAGTCACCCAAGATCAACTACCAGTCATGGTGCACAGGATAGTTCATAGGAGCTATGAACAATGCCTGCACTGGATTGAGGGCAGACTCAACAACCTGGTGAAGCCTGCTGGCCCTGGTACCCAGCCTCCAGCACAGCCACCTTAAGGGCATTGAAGGAGCAGTATTGACAGCCCATGACTGGAGAGTTCAGTTATGCTGCTGCCGTCTGGAGGTACATGCTTCTCAGGTTCCACAACACCCTCCCCATCCAAGGAGTTTACCTCCTCATGTATCAGACAAAGCCCCTGTCTGCTGTCTTGTGTATCTGCAATTAAATCCTCTCCTACCCAACTTACCTCCCCACATGTACCTACATCCCTTCCCCAGCATTCTACTCTCTCCTTAAAAAGGGGGGGGGGGGCTCCTATCCCTCAAAAAATGTATTGCCCCATACATAGCTCTGCATTTTGCACATGTGTCCACTGGGCACAACTAATTAGGTCTAATTGGCTTGACAACACATTTATGTTGTTCTCACCCTTCTCTTTGGGGTTTGAGAGTCCAAATTCATCCACAAAATCTGTCAAACTGTACAGTTGTTGCTGTACAAGAAATGGAAAGCTATGGTTCTTCCCTACACCCATCCTCCACATCACTACCTGCCTTTCAGTATGTTTTTCCCCTTGCTTCCCCCCATTTCACCCGCTTTGTTCTTTTTACATTTTTAGCATGTGGTTGCAAGGAGCTAACCCACTCAAACCAGCTTAAAAGTGCTCTAATGTACATTAATGATCTTATGTGATTCTCACAGTGTTAGGCACATGTACAAAAGAATTACCCCTGCCAAATCTCAAACCCAGGTGACTGTCAGCTACAGAATCGAGTATTATCCCATTAGGCCCCAGGTGTTTCCAGCAAAATATACTGATTGCCACTGATAGACTGCAAGTACATCTAATAGGAAAAATGGGAGTGTCCCTTGGACTCTGATGCAAAAAGCACAACAGTACACAGCTAAATAAATAATAATGGATGTACCCTTTTATCAACACAAAGAACATCAGAGGTGGCTAACTTCATGGCACCCATGCAAATGGAGAATAGTTGCATGACCACTGAATCATACACTAGTGCACTATACGAACACGTACACGAATGCATGGATCTCGCCATACCCAATAGAACCAAGATGCTCTCCTCCAAAAAAGGAAGCCAATCTATTGGTCCCCTGCCATAAACAAACTCTACAACAGAAGGAGGAAACTGATGTGGAATAAGGTAAAGTCCCAAGACTGGAAAAACTCCCTTATCAGCCTCAACAAAAAGTTGAGAACCCTCATCAAATCTTCTAAAGCTAGCCAAGAAAACAGAATAGCAGCAAATAGTAAAGACAACCACAAGGCCTTCTATAGTTATGTAAAGAATCTCCATGGCAATACCCAGATTTGCTCTGAGCTACTACACAATGGTACCTCTTATACCAAGCTAACAGATATTGCCAATATGTGGCTGACAGATTCAATGCCAACTTTACCCCTCCCCCCAAAGGACCTATCACATTAACAGGAGATTGCCAGGCACCCAGTATTACTGCTGCACAGGTTAAAACAGCACTGTCCAAGGCCAAGAATACAGCTTCTATGGGACCTGACAATATCCCTGACTGTGTTTTACATGAGCTGCAGAGTGAACTGGCCCCTCACCTGTGTGCCCTGTTCAATCACATCCTCATCTCATGTTTTGTCCCCACCGATTGGCACACTTGGTTGACTTCTTTGAGTCAGTCACCAGAGCTGTGCATGAAGGCAAGGTGGTTCATACAGCTTACCTTGATCTGGCCAAGGCCTCTGATACCATTATCCACTCAGAAATCATAGAAAAACTCAGTAAGCTAGGCATCAGCCCCTATATCACTAGGTAGGTTGCAAACTGGCTCACAGATAGAACCCACAGTGTGAAAATAGGTGACTCCAAGTCAGACTGCCGACCAGTCATGAGTGGAGTCCCACAGGGTTCGGTCCTGGGTCCTCTCCTGTTTGGTATCTACTTCTCTGAAGTGCAGGCCAACATGAAGGGACTCTGGCTGACAAAGTTTGCAGATGATTGCAAGTTGGGAGCTATTATTAACTCCCAATGTGATGTTGACATCCTACAGAAAGGCCTCACTGAGACCAACGACTGGTGTCAGAATGATGGCCTTAAGCTCAATGCCAAAAAATGTGTCATCATCCCCTTTGGGAAAAGCCTGGTTCCCATTAATTACCACATCGATGATAGTCCACTGAATGCAGAAGGCGTTATAAGAGATCTGGGAACAGGGGTTGACAGCAACCTCTCTTTTGACCACCACATTGCCACTGTTGTCAGAAAGTCGTTCTCTGTGGCACATCTCATTACTAAGGGTGTTGCATCCAGGAAGAAAAATGTCATTGTCTCCCTCTACTCTTCCCTCATTATGCCAGTCATTGAATACAATGCCCCATTTGGCATGTACCTCACTAAACACCTGCAACAACTGAAAAGACCACAAGAGTACCTCACAAAGAGGATCCTAGGCCTTAAACACTTGTCTTATATGGACAGACTCAAATAACTCTAACTATTCTCTGTCTTATATCGCCTCCTTAAAGGCGATCTCTGTTTGACTTACAAAGCCATGTCTGACCCAGCCCTGTTAGAAATGCTACATCTGAAGAAATTCCAATCCCTCTGCACTACGTACTCCTGAGACCTCAACCTCATTACCACAATCAACAGAATGTGCTGGACGGACAGGTTCATAACCTAGAGACTGCCCATGCTATGGAATAGACTTCCCATACATGTCAAACAGAGCACCTCACTGGCCCTCTTCAAGATAAATCTTGATGTGTGGATGGGAAATAGAAAATTCACCCTGGGGGATCACTCCAGTGGCTCTGCTCGACAGATGCATTGGGAACTAAGGTTGAGTGGCATGACGCCAGGGTAATCCTTCAGGCTAGGCTTGTAAAGGCTCCATGGCCAGTAGCCTAGTACACAACTATGAACCTATGAACAACATCTTTAAACACACCTGCTAAGGCAGCAATGGCAAAGTGCATGTGTACTACTGGGACTCTGCTGCAAAATAACTGCCCTTGAAAGCCATGCACATAATGATGGATGCAGAGAATGCGTGTCACAGACTGCATATATGCACATATATCTTGCAAATACAACTATAGCAGCACTGACTCAGTAGCTCAGTCATTTAAATGCCTTGCACATAATGCATTTTGCCAACCCACAGTCCTGGGTTTGAATCCAGTGTGTTGCACTTATAATGTTGTGAACACAGCAAGTAATGACTGAGTCATGCAATTTTAAAAAACACACATTTCGGAGCTCAGTAGAAAGACTGCAAAATTCTTTATTCACGCTTCTGGTACCTCAGCTCATTGCCTTCAAGGAATATTAAACCATGCTAGCAGCAGTCTATTTATATACAAAAGGTGAATCATTTAACACAAAATTAAACAATTACCTACCCAATTAACCAATAAAGACCCAGTGAAACAAAAAACTACCCTTAAAGAGGCATACCCAATACGAAGAAACATTATCAAATATACGTCAAATGGTATAAACCACACACCCCAATAAACCCATCAATTCTTTTAATATTTTATAACATTTTTAATATACCAAAATTGATGAACATATTGGGAACATTTTTTCTCAGAAACTTTTGCAATTGGAAACAAGGTTCATTGTGAATCTTAGAACCTTATATCGTAGGGTGATACATTTGGAGATGAATTTGTAAGTATTTTATTAGTCATTTATATGGTTGATAGATACAATTGTGTATATAAAAACATTTTGGTATATTACAAAGTTGAAATCCCGAATCTCAGTTTTTCAAAATTCTATGCCTGAAAGCTTTAAATCCCAAAACGCCATAAGCACGAAATTTAAAATCGCAAACCTACACTACAAATACACCCCACACATACACAGACACACAATATCCCCCACAACCAAACATACAAGCATACACTACAGAAAGCAGGGGGAAGCCCCCCTGCACCCCCATGTGGGGGGCTGCAACCCCACACCCCCTACTTATATATACTAACTCTGAGATCGCACAATCACACACACAAAGGTAACTCATACCCACACATTTCACAGCCCTTTACATACACACATCACAGCCAAGACACACACTAACATACAGTAAAGCCCGTAATCTACACACTCATACATACTTACCTTAACTTACACTTATCCATTCATGCACCACAACACCAGAAGCTCTGAACTTTGGGATTTTGAATTTCATGCTTCTGGTGTTTCGTGATTTTCAACGTTCAGCTTTATAAGTTTGAAAAACTGAAATTCAGGATTTCAGTTTTTTGAAATTATAAAGTAAACCCAGATGAGGTACACACACACACACACACAAACACACACACACACACACACACACACACACACACACACACACACACACACACACACACACACACACACAGAGTTACCTGTTGTGAGATTAGATTGTGAGATTAGAACCCCTACCTATCTAATAGTACACACTATAGCATGATGTACTTAATGCATGCAGCACAGAGCTTATCTGATATTAGATTGTCAGCCAGTGCTGTTAAGATGGATGACATCAGCAGGTGTTGTAAGGGTGTTGAGGAAGACACTAGTCACAGGGCCATAAAAGTAATAACCATTGCACAGACATAGGCCAGATGGGCATGTCTGTACTGCTGTAGGGGGAAATATCTACACAGACACACACACACACACACACACACACACACACACACACACACACACACACACACACATGGTGGCTGATGTGAGATTATAACCCGTACCTACCTACTATTACACACAGTAGCTCCCAGTACTTATTGCACGTGTCACAGGTTATATCTGTTGTATATGTGGATGCAGCCATACTACTTGTGGACTATGCAAAGTGGCCTTGTATTACACAGCATGTGTGGCCTGCAGAGTGAACCTGCTTGATGCTGTTATTGTATCTAGTGTCCCATGAGTGGACTGCCTGTTCATACTCCTGCTATGTGTGTACAGTTACCAATATCACCATGTCTGGCCAGTTTCAATTTTGTAGGTGGACAACTGGCCAATGACAATATGGCCTGACCAAGTCTTGCATTGCAACCATCGTACATTACACCACCTGCTCATCATTGCCTGCTTACAGGGTGACATTCCACAGGCACAAGGTTCTGTGGGTGAGTGGATTATGTCCTTTTGCAGCATTGGTCAGTTACTATCATGATGTGTAGGTGCAGATAACCCCAACCTTCTGCATATAAGTGGGGACATTTGTTCAAACCCTCATACATATACGCATGTATATATATATATATATATATATATATATATATATATATATATATATATATATATATATATATATATAGATATATATATATATATATATATATATATATATAAAATACAGGGATGTCATCTCATGCATGTTACGTAACTGTGTTATGTAGATATATGTGGAGAGTGTCTATCATTCTACACATGTATTTAGCGATATATATATATGTGTGTGTGTGTGTGTGTGTGTGTGTGTGTGTGTGTATGTGTGCCATTGTGTGTGTGTGTGTGTGTGTGTGTGTGTGTGTGTGTGTGTGTGTGTGTGTGTGTGTGTGTGTGTGTCATATACTGATAGTTAGGGTAATTATGGGTGAGGAAGATAGGGAGAGACAGATACATATACATAGCTCTCTGTATGCACAGACATATTTCTACATAGCAGTTCTTTGGGCAGATGTGGCAACAAACATTGGCTCAAGTTAGCTAAGTGTAGGAGCATGCCTAGTGTAACTGCCAGTACTTACAAGGTGACTCCAGGCCAGACTGTGCTCCAGTCTGGGATTTTGTGTGCTGCAGCCAATTGGCTGCTTGATTTGTTTCCACAGTCCAGCACCAGCCTGATATTTTGTCCAAGGCATTCCCCGACTGTTCGCGGAACGTAATATGTGACCCATACCTATCAGATGTACAGATTGTAATGGAATGTGTAGAGTTTTGTGTCATATGTTTGGTAGTTTTTACATAAGATTGTGATTTTCTGGCACATTAGGGGCAAAACATTACAGATTGACATTAGGATATGATGAGAGACATTTGAGTTACTGACTCCATGCACATCAGCGGATTCATGCTAATGGAAGACCTGTTATTCTATCAACTTTCCACATTTGTCTTGCCAATAGTTAATCCTTCTACTTATATTTGGGCCTTTGTCCCACTGTTGTTTATGATTTTGTCCAGATTCCCTATTGTAAGAGGTTGAGAGGTATGATGTGACTGGGGTACATGATGTAACACCACACACAGGGGACAGTTTTCATACCTCTCACTGTACATGATTTTGCAGAATGTCCAGCATTCCACCCCATGTCAAGCATGTATAATATCTGTAGATTTGGACCTTTCTCCCCCATTTTCTCTGGCTGTGTCCAGCTTCCTTGCAGTAACAGATTGCAGTGTTATAACAGTCTGTGGGACTCCTAACATATGAGTAACTCACATGCAAATGTTGTAGGTGCGGCCAACTTCAAACCATCAACACCATCAACCATGCTAATGTCCTTAGCCCAGTGAGCCACACCAGCCTCCAGAAAGTGAGGTTTAATTCCTCACACTATCAACAGCATACAGTCATACACTGAGACCCCTGCTGTGAACCCTGCATTTTGTGGCAAATACAACATGTGGCCTGGTTGTTTGTGACAGCCCTGGAATTGTGTGGTCTGCTGATTATCCTTAAAAACATACTTTCACTGCAGTTATATGGGAACACTGATGTGTTGGCAGTAGGGGACTCTGGCATTGACAGCCATGCGTCTATCCTATGACCCCACTGTTTGGCATTTCCCTTGCATAATGCAGTGGGGTTTCCAGCCATGTGGCCTAACGCATATTATGGGGCACCCAGTATTGGACACCATACCTGTTGACCCAAGTATCTGTTAGTTCTCTGCAAGTCGCCCAGTAGCCCACTCTATTCCCTTGCATACATGCAGGAGGTCAGTACATATGCCACCATAGTCTAATACCCATATATTTGTTGCATAGGATAGTGACTTACCTTGCAAATGCAGCAGTTGAGAGACCTGTGCATCAGGGATGACTCTGTCTCATGCACACAGTACACAACCAATACATGGTTAGGTACAGGGTGTGTGGTCTGACTAGCATCCTTTTTACTATGTATGCGGGTTGGAGTAAGTTTTCAGTCCCTAGGATCCTATGCCTCCAGAAAGTGAGGTTTAATTCCTCACACTATCAACAGCATACAGACAAAAACTGAGACCCCTGCTGTGAACCCTGCATTTTGTGGCAAATAAAACATGTGGCCTGGTTCTTTGTGACAGCCCTGGAATTTTGTGGTATGCTGATATATCCTTGCAAACATTCTGTTACTGCAGTTGTATGTGAACACTGATGTGTTGGGGGTAGGGAACTCTGGCATTGACAGTCGTTCACCTGTCCTATGACCCCACTGTTTGGCATTTCCCTTGCATAATGCAGTGGGGTTTCCAGCCATCTGGCCAAATGCATATTATGGGGCACCCGGTATTGGACAGCATACCTGTTGTCCCAAGTAGCTGTTAGTTCTCTGCAAGTAGCCCAGTAGCTCACTCTATTCCCTTGCATACATGCAGCAGGTCAATATATATGCTACCATATTCTAGTAACCATACATTTGTTGCATAGGGTAGTGACTTACCTTGCAAATGCAGCAGTTGAGAGATCTGTGTTTCAGGGTTGACTCTGTCTGATGCACACAGTACACAACCAATGCATGGTTAGGTACAGGTTGTGTGGTCTGACTAGCATCCTTTTTACTATGTATGCGAGTTGGAGTAAGTTGCCAATCCCTAGGATCCTAGGTTGTCAGTGCATGTGCTATTCATTGTCTCTTGGCCAAGGCCAGGGCACACTGGGCATGCCTATGTCTGCCTACAGGGACAACCTCAGGGAGTTCTTCCTCCAAGTCCCCTTGTGGGTGTGGCTGTGGGGACCTAGGCACTGGTGGGAGCTGTTTACCCCTTCCCTCTGATGATCCTGCCACAGCTGTTTCTGCAGGATCATATTGTGTAGCATGGCACCTACTGTGAACATCTGTGCACATGTGGCTGAAGAGTGCTGCAGGGCTCCACCAGATATACCTAGGCACCGGAACTGTGACTTCAGCAGTCCAAACACATCCTCTATAATGTTCCTAGTTTGTACATGTGCCTCATTATGGTATTCTTCAGTGGGTGTGTGTGTGAATTTTTGATGGGTGTCATCAACCACCGTTCCAGTGCATAGTCAGCATCCCCCAAGTAAATGGCCATATGGGATGTCCTCCCTGGCAAACATCTGGTACAGCTGTGATGTGTGCCAGATATGTGAGTCTTGATAACTGCCAGGGCTGCCAACACACACATTCATGATAATGCCCTGGGCATTGCACATGACCTGGCAGTTGATGGAGTGATACCCTTTGCAGTTGACGTAGACTCTGCCCTTCTCACCAGGCAGTGCTTTGATGTGTACATGAGTGCAGTCTATGGCACCCAGTACCTCAGGGTAGTGTGCTACATGGCAGAAGAGTCGCATACTGCTAGCCCTATTCCTCAAGGGTGTGGGGTAAATAAATGTGCTCACTGACATGTGGTAGCATGGCATCCAGGAACTGGTGGAGTATACTGGATGCTGATGTCTGTGAGACCCCCATCATGTCCCCAGTTGGTCTTTGGGAAGCACCTCTAGCTAGTATCCTAAGGGCTTGTTTACACTGGGATGGGTTCCCCTCTGTTGGCTTTGGGTCTGAGTTGAGCATAGCAGAGCTCAGTGAGTTCTTGTAGTATGTTCCTGTCCCCCCTGTAGCGATCTACAATCTCCAGCTCATGTAGCTCCTGGAAGGTTACCCTGGGCCTGAACACTCTTCTCCTTCTCAATCTAGGCCTATTGTCAGCAGCAGTATCAGCACTGACCTCAGCATTTAACAGATGTAGCAGAACTGCAGCAGCCTCTAGCATTGCTTTAGCTAAAAATCCCATGTTTGTACTCCACTGGTGCAGAGTATGGGGGTAAAATCAGATTGTAGGGTGTATGCAACTTTTCTACTTCTCTGCTGTAGGTGCAACCTATGTGATTGGTTACCTATGATGCACTCCACCTGCCAAGTACATCATTTTCAGTGTTTTAATGGCCCAGTTTAAGTGGTACATGGGTCATCAGTAATTTATATATGATTGCCTTTCACTGCAATTTTCTTTTTTTTTTTTCAAACAGCCTTCCCTGCTAAGCACTGCAGTGCAGGGCAGAAATCTGCACTGCAGATATAAATAATGCTCAACACTCAATAGACTCACTCCATATACAGACATGCTCAGCACAGCAGTGCACTGTGCAAACACACTCAAACTAACTAAAACACGCATCCCGAAGTTAAACAAAGCTTAGCAGGCACTGGACACACACCCCCTGCTCAGCTCAGCTGAGCTCCAGTGTGCTTAAAGAAATACAAACACACCCCCTTTTGATGTCAGCTACCTCTTCTGTGGACACCAATATGGTTCTGTGGCTACACAGATGTGATTTGTGGGCATCAATACCCATTTTTGCTATTCAGTAACCCCAGCTCATTTGCATACAGATCTGTGCACACAACCAGGAAACTACACTATTCCAGACCCTGCTTCCTTAGCAACCACAGAACTCTACCATTTTACATACTTCATGCAAGGCCCTATAATTCGTTATTGTCACATATTTTATTTTCTTAGTTTTTACACTTTAAATATTTTCTTTTTGCATAACGACATATTTGTGCACTGCTGCATGTCGTGCAAACATAATATGAGTATTAAAAAAATAATTATTTTAAATTATTTTCCATTACTTTTTGGACACACAGGACATAGTTTTATACATATCTGTGTGTCTACTATGCTATTTCTGTCCTTCTAACTGGGCTTTTACAGCCCTGTTCACTTTTTTATCTCATGTACATGAAATTTTTCCATGTGCACTTTGAACACCAACATGGGGTCTGCAGGACTGCCTATCTGCTTGCTGTATTACTCCAACACCCTCGTTTGCATGCAATTCACCTGCTTATGAGGTGATATGCATGCTAGAGACACTTCCATGTTCCCACACTTGTACACACCCCTCAGCTTCATTTACCGGATCACATGGCTGCTTACTTCCGTGTGAGCTCCATGCCACTGTGCCTACATGGAAAATGAATCCATGTAGGCTTTACTGAATTCCTCCTTTAGACTATTTAATTATTATAAAGGCAGGCTTATGTGCACTATAATCTTTCCCCTTTCCCTAACCTTAACCCTATACATTCACTTACTAAAACCCATAAAACCATTTCCTCTAACAGTACCACTATTAGGGCAAATTTAGTCTTTGACAGGTTTGGGTTAAGTAACTGAAAAAGAATATTATTTGTTTCCTTTGTCAGTCATTTGGCATCAGTTTTGCTTGTTTATTTTTAACGTTTTATGTTTCAAACAGCATGTATCAGTATGGTTTACACTGATGTTTTTGCAGTTCAACAAAGTGGTCTTATAATCACTGAAAGAAGTGAGGGTGAATGGTAAGAAAATGCTCCAGGTGGTATCATAGATAGACATCCTTCCTGGTTGAATCTATGTCAAGAACTGTATTTAAAATGTGTAGAGACTTGTTGAATAAAGCATGAGAATATTTTGTTCATATAAAAAATATACTTTTTGCGGAAAACAGCACACGATGGTAAAAAACATTATGTTAAGAGAAGTTCAGCTGAATGAATGAGCTGATGCCATTGTATTGTCTATGGCCTTCATAGATGATTGTACTGAGGTGATCTAGGTAAAGGATGTTACTTTAGTTGTATGGGTGTTGTTTAGGTGTATTAAAACACTTGCTAAAAAGTTATAAAATGTGGCACTTTAGTTGTGTGCTCAGTTTTGGAGTGCACTGATTGTACTAGAAAGTACCCTGCTGCTTATTTATACTGGGCTATGCATTATCATATATGAGTGTTTGTGGTTTTGAATGTAAGATATAGGTTCATAGGTAGGCACTAGGCTATCTGCCCGAGGGCATTTATAAGCCTAGGCAGAGTGTGTCGGCTTTCGCCGCCCCATTGATTAATTAACTGATTCTCTGTCAAGCAGAGCTAATGAAGTGATCCCAGGGGTGTATTTTCTGTTACCCATCCACTCGTCAAGGTTTCTCTTGAAGAGTGTTAGTGAGAGTCTCTGCCTAATGTAGTTTGGAATTTTGTTCCAAAGCATGGGGAGTCTCTGTGACAGGAATCCATCCCTCCAGCATGTTCTATTTATTGTTGTGGTGAGGTTTAGCTCACTAGAGTGGGTGGCTCGCAGTGTCTTGGATTTCTTTAGGTGGAGCATGTCCATCAATTCTGAGTTGGACATGGCTTTGTAAGTCAGGCAGAGATCACCTCTGAGTAAGCGATATGCCACTGAGTACAGCCAGAGTTTTTTCAGTCGGGCTGCATAGGACATATGTTTGAGACCAGTAATCCTCTTGGTGAGGTACTTTTGTGGTCTTTCCAGCTGTTGGAAGTGTCTTGTGAGGTGCATCCCAAATGGGGCATTGTACACTATGATGGGTCTAATGAGTGACGAGTAGAGGGGCACTATAACCTTTTTATTTCTGGATGCGAACCCTTTAGTAATTAGATGGGCCACATAGAAGGATTTCCTAACTACTTTGGCAATATGATTGTCAAAGGAGAGATTACTATCTACCTGGGTCCCCAGATCTCTTATTACCTCTTCTGTATTAAGGGGGCTGCCACCTATATGGTAATTTGTGGGTGTTTTTTTTTCCCAAACGGGATGACTATGCATTTTTTGGCATTTAGCTTGAGGTCATGACTTTGACACCAGGTGTCCTTTACAGTAAGGCCCTTTTGGAGGATGTCCGTGTCAGCCGGAGAGTCAATTATGGCTCCCAGTTTGCAGTCATCGGCAAACTTGGTTAGCCATAGTCCTCCTGTGTTTGCCTGTACTTCTGAGAAGTATATGCTGAACAGTAGGGGTCCCAGGACTGAGCCTTGCAGCACACCACTTGTGACTTGTTTAGTGTCGGTCCTGGAGCCTGCTATTCTTACCGTGTGAGTTCTGTCTGTAAGCCAGTTGGCAACCCATCTCGTGACGTAGAGGTTTATATTCATGCTGGTGAGTTTTTCTGTAATAGCCGAGTGGGGAATGGTGATGAAAGCCTTGGTGAGGTAAAGGTAGGCTGTGTGAACCATCTTTACCTCATATATGGCCTTCGTGACTGCCTCGAAGAAGTCAGCCAGGTTTAGTAGGCATGATCTGCCCTTAACAAAGCCGAACTGGGTTGGGTCAAGTGTTTGGAGGTTGCCAATGTCTTTATTAATGAGTTCCATGATGATGCGCTCCATAGCCTTGCAGACCAGGCTAGTCAGGTTTTCGGGGCAATAGTTACCAGGGTCAGTTGTGGCCCCTCCTTTGTGAAGAGGAATAACCATTGGTGTGAGCCATTCTATGGGCACATAGCCAGTGGAGAGGCTTAGGTTAAACAGCGTGTTTAGGTGGGGGGTTAGTTCATTCTGTAGTTCATGCAAAACGCAGCCTGGGACACCATCTGATCCCATTGATGCTGTGTTTTTGGCTTTTGAAAGGGCTGTTTTCACCTGTGCGTCTGTGATTTTTGGTACCCTACACTTTTCTGGTATTGTTGTGGGCCCTTTTGGAGGTGAGAGGGGGGTGAAGTTTGCACTGAATCTATCTGCCAGGATGTTGGCAATATCAGCAGGTTCAGTATAGTTTGTTCTCTTTTGCACTGGTTCAGTGCATATCTCTGAGTTGCCACTTAGATTCTTAACATAGCTAAAGAAGGCTTTGTGGTTATCTTTTGAATCCTTGGCTATTTTTCTTTCAAAGTTTGCCTTGGATGATTTCATAAGGGGCCTCAGTTTCTTACTGATTCTGATCAGGGATGTCTTTCCTTCTTGGGATTTGCATTTTTTCTGAAATAGTTTTCTCCTTCTATTGTATAGCCTGTTTATTGCAAGGGTCCACCAAACTGGTTTCCTTCTCTTAGAGGAGTGAGTCTTGGTTTTGCTAGGGATGGCATGATCCATGCATCCTTGTAGGTGCTCATAGAGTGCATTTGTAAAGGTTTCTGCATCTTGGGCAGCATTATCCTTTAGCGTGGGGGCTGTGAAACTTACCACCTCTGTCTTCAGTAAGGTGAAGTTTGCTTTAGAAAAGGTTTTTACTGTGGTTTCCTTAGTTGGGGTTGGAGGTGGGGTGTGGACATCCAGAGTGATTAGTTTATGATCTGATCTAACCAGTGACAGGTTGACCTCCGGTGTGGAACACCTGTCGCCCATGTTGGTGATGACCAGGTCCAATATGTTTTCACCTCTGGTAGGGGAGTTTACCAGCTGATCCAGGGCTTTTGATTTGATGAATTCCAGGAAGTGCTGGGCCTGGAAATTTGTACTCGAATAGTTTTCCCAGTGAATGGTAGGGTAATTGAAATTGCCCAATATCAGGGTGTTTGGTAGGACCATTATGTTTTCCAATGTCTCCAGAAAGGTGGAGGGGGGTTCTGAGTCATGGGAGGTGATCTGTAGCAGGCCACAATTTGCATTTCAGATTTCCCGATGTTAGTTGCACATGGATGATCTCAGAGATATCATGCTGCACCACTAACCTGGAGGTGCAGGTATCCTTGATGAATATGGATACACCCCCTCCTTTTGTGTTTCAGTCCGTGTTCTGTGGCCAAAACGTGTGGTATGAGTTGTAGCCCGGTAGTGCTGGGGTACTCTCTGGAGCCTTGAACCAGGTTTCAGTTACTGCACAGATGTCAACCTTCTCCATACTGAAGAATGCTTCGAGCACATGCATTTTGAGATTTAAACTCCTGGCGTTGAGTAGCATAACCCTCAGTTTTTTGTTAATTGTGCTGTTTAGGGAGGTGGGTTTGACTTTTGAGCCTTGCCTAAAAAAGGCACTATGGGGGCAGCAAGAGCCTTGGCCAGTATTCAAAAGCCTAAGGGTGACAGGTGCAAGCCATCTCTTATGAAGCAATGCAGCTTGTCGAGCATGCCATCCCAGGCTGACAGAAACTGGATCCCCTATGAATGACACCAGAAGCTTAGCCAGTTGTTGAAATTGATCATTTTTTCTTTATACTGAGGTACCATTCTTGGTGCGGGCAGGATGCTACTTAGGGTCAGGGTCATACCAGCCTGCGCTACGTGATCAGAGAGCTCTTCCATGTCTCTTTTCATGTAGTCCAGGGAGGTACGTCTCAGGTCATTCACACCAGCATGAACAATGACAGAGTCATATTTGTACTTGTTCTGGAGTGACCTGAGTGCTTGTGTTATTTGGCGGATTTTGGATCCCGACAGGCAGCTAACAGTAACCTTCTGCTTGTCCAGCCTAGTGAATGCGACATAAGTGTGCCTGACTATACAGTCACCTATCACTAGTGTGTTAGGTATGTTATTTCACCTTAAGGGCTGTGATTGTGCGGCACACTGATTTTGTTTTTATGTGTTATCTGGTTTGTGATGGGAAGTGCAGGTTGTTTGGGTGTCTGCTTTGGAGGTCTCTGATGCTTTTGCAGGTTTTTATTAGAGCCTCCGACTATGATTTTGTGTATTTATGTGTATTTTTTGCCAGTGCTGTTTTAGTAGGTCTATGTGTGGCTGGAGTTGTGGTGCAAGTGTTAACCTTCTCCTCTTGACTGTCTGTTCCAGTCTTGGGTGGAGACAGCTTAGCTTCCAGTTTGGCTGTATAATTGCATCTCTCGCATATGTTAGTGTTTTGTGGTAGGACGAGAGGATTGTCTGTGTGCATGAGGCAGTTGTAACATTGCCTCAGGATACCCAGATTCACCAGCTGGACTGGAGAGTGCACCTGAAGTTGCCCTTTGGTCATGCCTGAATAGTAGGGTGAGCTGATGCTTAGTCGCTTGGTTGGTGAGGGGTGAATAAAGAGCCTTGTCCTTTTGGGCAATCAGTGTCAGGGTATATTAGTGCTTGCTATTAGGTCTGAGCAAGTGCTGGGCTGTAAGATGCTTTTTGAGTGTTTAGGCTGAGAGTTAGACTAGTTTCAAGGGAAAAACTGAAGAGGAGACTTAGTGGAGCCAGGAATAATTTAACCGTAGCTAACCAGCACTGCCCAGTGCGCAAAACCGTGCAAATGTGGTTTTTATAGTAGGGAAATGAAAGAGATAGAAATTAGCCCAAAATGGCCAATAAACTACTAACTTCTGGACTGGAACCACTCCTCCAGGGACAGATAGGTTGCTCAAAGCTCCCCTCTCTCACAGGTGAACAGAGAAACTTCCTTCTATCCAAGTAAGGTATGGGCAACTCAGAAACTAGTATCACAGCCCTGAATTCAGCACTAGCCTAAAAACTGGACTATACTAGCTTAAAAAGGAGGGAAACAAGGACTTTTTTTTTTGTTTTGTTTTGTTTTTGAAAAAATAAGGCAAAAACAGTAAACAATACACTTAAAACACTTTAAATGACTACAAACAATCAGAAAAGGCTATTACACTTTAGTGTGTAGCCTAGAACAGTTAAACAAATTATTTAAACAAAAAAAAACTTTTTAAAAGTAAAGGCAGTCGAATAAGTACAATATGTGAAAAAAACAAGCTTTTAAATCACAATAAACACTGCAAAATCTGTGTTTAGGTGGAAAACAGTTAAGTACAGCAAGAAAGTACAGAAAACTGATACTTAATCACTCCAAAGTCTCTCTCCTAAGTTAGAAGGCTTATAACAGTTTAAGGATTTCTAGTGCTACCCAGTAGGTTAGTTACAGGAAAGATGGGAAACAAGTGCAGATGTGGTCTTTTAAACCAGAAAGTTGAAAGAGATGGTAAACTGCCCAAACGGTCAAATAAACTACAATTTCTGGGCCAAAACTCACTCTTCCCTTGGAGGATAGGCTACTTAGTGCTTACCACTCCCACTGATAAGCTAGAAGGCTTTCCTCCAACACAGAAAGGCTTGGGGGCTCAGAAGCTTACTAACAATCCTGGATACAGCAACTCTGTAACCGGAATAGGCTAGTTATAGGAAAAGCGGGAAACAGGCACAAGTGCGGCTTTCAAACCAGAAAGTTGAAAGAGATGGAAAAAACTACTCAAACAGCCAATAGCTACAATTTCTGGGCCAGGGACCACTCCTCTTGTGGTAGATAGGCTACCTGATACTTACCACTCCCACTGATAAGCTAGAAGGCTTCCCTCCAACACGGAAAGTCTTGGGAGGCTCAGAAGCTTACAAAGAGTCTTGGATACAGCAAATCTGTACCTGGACTAGACTAGTAACAGGAAAGTCAGGAAACAAGTGCAAACACAGGCTTTTAAATCAGAAGGTTGAAAGAGATGGAAAAGCTTCCCAAACGGCCAATAAACTATAGTTTCTGGGACAAAAACCACTCCTCTGTGGTAGATAGGTTACCTAGTGCTTACCACTCTTACTGATAAGCTAGAAGGCTTCTATCCAACACAGAAGGGCTTGGTGGGCTCAGAAGCTTACCAACAGTCCTGGATACAGCAAATGTGTACCTGGATTACACTAGTTATAGGAAAGGCGGAGACCAAACGCAAAACGGGCTTTTAACTAGAAAGTAGAAAGAGATGGAAAAACTGCCCAAATGGCCAATGAACTACAATTTCAGGGCCAAAACCCACTCTTCCCATGGTAGATAGGCTACCTAGTGCTTACCAATCCCACTGATAAGCTAGAAGGCTTCCCTGCAACACAGAAAGGCTTGGGGGTTCAGATGTTTACCAACAGTCCTGGATACAGCAAGTCTGTCTCTGGACTTGACTAGTTACAGGAAAGGCAGGAAATAAGTTTAGAATTTTTTTTGTTACAGAAAAGCAGCTAAAACAGCAGTAAATAAAATTCAAATTGTTGTGCAGGGCAGCATACCCGAGCGTGTAGTAACACTACAGCAAATACAGTTCAAATAAATGCAATTAAATTAACAAAGGACTAAAAGACAAGTGCAGAAGGCAGTAAATCAGAAGGCTACTAACAAGCAGTAATAAGTGCAGAGTAAGAGCGACTGAACAGATAACACACAGAAGGGCAACTAAGACAGTTACAGTAAGAGCAGATGAATGAGATATGCATATATATATATAAAGGCTCCCATTATGTATTATAGGACTGCTCTCTTGTCCAAGGAGATAATTTGATTGGAATATAGCTCTCTATTAATGGGGGAGGGTGAAAATGTGTGGCTCACTCTTTTTTATGTTTTATTTGTCATCCTTAAGCAATATTCCAGTCATTTAAATGTCTATAATTTTTGGAATGTATTTTATGCTTTTCACCTTGACATGGATTTATGGGTTTATTTTGTGTTTTGGTGTAACTTGAAGTACTGGAAGTGGCATCAAATGAAGTGCAAATGTTTTGAAAATCTTTTCTGATACTAGTATAGGATTACTTTGTGCTCACAAGTGATGGTAAAGATAGTATAGTATTGGGAAATATATGGATTTAATACCTTCTGTAAGTACTGATACTCATGAAAATAAATGTAATGGACTTGGTCATAGTGTAGACTGAACTATCAGGATAGTCTGTTGTTTTAAGGTGACTTGATCAGATTAAATATAAAGACTGTGGTTATATGAGTACTTGGAGTGGCCACGGAGTAAGAAGATAAAATGCTATATGAGGACAAGAAGAGATACAATATGTGTAGTGTGGATAATGCTCAGATACAATGAATAAAACAATGACAAAAATTGTAGGACTTCTTTTTCCTCAGACAAACTCTTCCAAAACCAGCCTGTCCATGGCCCTGTAAGGCCCTCAGATCAGGGATGAAAAGCACAAGGAATCTAGGAACTGAGTTTACCAGATCCCTTATGCTGTTCATAGGTTCATAGGTTCATAGGTAAGTACTAGGCTATTGGCCCTAGGGCCTATACACGCCTAGCCAAAAGGTACCCTGGCTTTCACCACCGAAGAAAATTATTTTCCTGTGCCCCTGTCAAGCAGAACCACAGAAGTGATCCCCGGGGTGAATTTCCTATTTCCCATCCAATCATCATGATTCTTCTTGAAGAGTGCTAATGAGGAGCTCTGTTTGACATAGATAAGTAGTCTGTTCCAGAGAATGAGAAGTCTCTGGGACAGGAATCTATCCCTCCAGCATGTTCTGTTTATTGTGGTGACAAGGTTTAGGTCCCTAGAGCATGTAGCTCAGAAGGATTGGGATTTCTTTAAGTGGAGCATGTCCAACAGCTCTGGGTTTGACATAGCTTTGTATGTTAGACAGAGATCGCCTCTGAGTAGGTGATATGCGACGGAGTAAAGCTGAAGTTTTTTGAGTCGGTCTGTGTAAGGCATCTGTTTGAGGCCAGTAATCCTCTTTGTGAGGTATTTCTGTGGTCTTTCCAGTTGTTGTAGATGTCTTGTGAGGTACATACCAAAAGGGGTGTTGTACTCTATAATGGGTCTAATGAGTGATGAGTAGAGGGGAACAATGACCTCTTTTTTTCTGGATGAGAAACCTTTTGTGATGAGGTGTGCCACGTAGAAGGATTTCCTGACCACTGTGGCAATGTGATTATCAAAGGAGAGACTACTGTCCACTTGTGTCCCAAGGTCTCTTATCACACTTTCGGTGTTAAGTAGACTACTGCCTATGTGGTAATTCATGGGTACAGAGTTTTTACCAAAGGGGATGACAATGCACTTTTTGGCATTGAGCTTGAGACCATGGCTTTTACACCAGGCATCTGTCTCTGTGAGGCGCTTTTGTAGGATGTCCACATCATTAGTAGTTTCGATTATGGCTCCTAGTTTGCAGTCATCTGCAAATTTAGTTGGCCAAAGACCTCCTGTGTTAGCCTGTACTTCAGAAAAGTAGATACCAAACAGGAGAGGACCCAGGACTGAACCCTGTGGTACTCCACTTGTCACTGGTCTGAAGCCTGATTTGGAGTCTGCTACTTTCACAGTGTGGGTTCTGTCAGTGAGCCAGTTGGCAACCCATCTTCTGACATAAGGATTTATACCTAGTTTAGTGAGTTTATCTATAATTCCAGAGTGGGGGATGGTGTCAAATGCCTTGGCGAGATCTAGATAGGCTATATGAACCACCTTACCCTCATCTATGGCTTTGGTGACTACTTCAAAGAAGTCTATCAGGTTTACGAGACATGATCTGCCTTTTACAAACCTGAACTCTGTGGGGTCCAGAGTTTGGAGATCTCCAATGTCTTTGTTTATGAGTACCATGATGATACGTTCCATGGCCTTGCAGACCAGGCTCATAAGGCTAATGGGGTGATAGTTCCCGAGGTCTGTTGTGCCCCCCCCTTTTGTGGAGTGGGCTATCCGTTGTGATGCACCATTCAATGGGCACAAAGCCTGAGGTGAGGCTATGATTGAACATGGTACTTAGGTGGGGTGCCAGTTCATTCTGTAGTTCATGAAGAAGGCAGCCTGGGATGTTGTCAGGTCCCATGTATGCTGTGTTCTTGGCTTTGGAGAGTGAGGTTTTTACCTGTGCAGCCATGATTACAGGAACTTTGCATTCTTCCGGTATAAAGATGGGCCCTTTAGTGGGTGAGAGGGCGGTAAAGTTAGCACTGAACCTATCTGCCAGGATGCTGGCAATATCAGTTGGATCTGTATATTTAGTGTCATTGTGCTGTAACTCAGAACAGATCTGAATGTTGCCATTGAGATTATTGACATAGCTATAGAATGCTTTGTGGTTGTCTTTAGAATCAGTGGTGATTTTGTTTTCATAACTAGCTTTGGAGGATTTTATAAGGGATCTCAGCTTCTTACTGAGGCTGACCAGGGAGTTCCTCCAGTCACAGGATTTTACTCTTTTTTGCAACGGTTTCTTTCTTCTGTTGTAGAGTTTGTTTATGGCAGAAGACCACCAGATTGGCTTCCTTTTTTTGGAGGATAGCATCCTGGTTCTGTTAGGGATAGCATGATCCATGCACTCGTGTAACTGCTTATAAAGTGCATTTGTGTAGGATTCAACAGTTGTACCTCTATTGTCCATCTGCATGGGTGTCGTGAAGTTTGCCACTTCTGTCTTAAGAAGTGTGAAGTTGGCTTTGGACAAATTTTTTATGGTTGTTTTCCTAATGGGGGGTGGGAGTGGGATGTGGATGTCTAGGGTGATTAGCTAGTTCCTGTAGTACACCAACTTTGTCACCACCACCAGCTTCTCAACCAGAGAGTATGGGTTATTTAATCCAGCTCATTGAGCAGCTTTCTCAACGTGTTGAACAACTGCAAAACCGCATGGATGCCACACCTTCTTTTCCACCAACTATGCCTTCTGCTACTCAAAACAATTCCAATCGAGGAGATGCTAATAGAATGGAGGCTTGCCTACCTATTAACAACATAACAGTGCCTGCATTTAGTAATGGTTCAAATTCCAGTGAACCAGGTAACAGCTTAGTAAACAAAGGACTGAATGGTCTCATAAGCTCTGTTTTTGGACCACATTGTGTTAACTGTTTTTCTAAAACTAATACTGCAGTATCAGCCACTTCCACTGTAGTAGTTCCAGGCACTTCAGCAGAGCATGTAGCCATTAATGTTTTGAATGGGGACTGAATGGTCACACGAGTGTAATGGCTTTACCTAACCCTTCAGTCACCGACGTTAACAGGAATATATCAGAGCAGACGTATTCACCAAACTTTCAAACACCCAGGAATGTGGATTTAAACGCTATTCCTTCTTTCGACCAGTGGCTTAAAGAACCGATGCAGCTTGTGAATACATAACCCACCCAGGTTCAAAACCATGTTACTGAAGGCACAGGTAACATCTGCTTTTTGCTTCAGCATTTGGACAAAACTTTGTTTAAATATAAAAAACTTTTACTGGAAGTGGCGTATCTTCGTCAATGTATTAATGAAAGTATTGTGCCTAAGGGCTTAAGAATTTGTCAGTACCCTACAGGTTTATCAGCTGGGTCTGTTTTTCATCAAGAACTTGTTTCTATGTTTAACAAACAAGGGTTAGACTTGCTTAATTTAATGGTCAAACATTACCAAATAACTACTGACCAACTACTTGAGCAAGCAACAGCCTTAGACAGCAGTATTAAACAACATCCTGACTTTGGGCGTTATATGTTTGACTATGACAGCATTTTTGTTAGTATTGATCAACATTTAATTAAACTAAGAGAAGTTAAGATGAAAAAGCTTAACATAGACCGTACAGCCGATAAAGAAGGTGTTGCTTATCCTCAACCTCTGCCTTCACAAGTTTTTAAAACTAACAACTAAGGTCAAATTAATAGTACTGAAAATACACAAGTTGGAAATCAACATGCTTCGTGCAGTTCACAGACTACTCTGAACGTGCCCCAAGGGGACCATCCCAGTAAAAGATCTGATACTGTTTCACGAGGAGTTCTGCCAGTCCAAAATGCCCAAAAATTTCAGAACCTGGCCTCTCAGTACAACTTGAGATTGAAGGGCAAAAAAACACAGTTCAACAACAACAACAACAGAGCAAAGTACCGCAGGCACAGGAGATGAGTTTGCCACATTCGAACACAAGAGAACTTCCAAATTTCAAGCTTAAAGAAATTGTTTTGAATGTAGATAAGGACTTTAAAATCTGCAACTATACAGACATTGTCATTGACCCACCCTTGGTTGAACTGTTAGCAAAGGGGAACACTTTTGTTCCATCTAGAAGGGTTAACTTGGCAAAAATACTAATTGACTTAAAATTGTATGTTAGAAAGTTAAACTTGTCAATGTTTGGTGACAATGTAAACATACAAAGTAGCATTTTACATACAACTAGTACATTTGCCCTCCTCTTCATCCTATATTGCTATTGTTTGAACAAATTTGTGAGTTGGTCTTTTCCAACTCATCTAGTGTTAGATCTAATAACAAAAAGTTTCATCTCCCCTCTAACATTATTAGAGAACAGCGCGACTTGTTACACTTAATCAAACAGGTTTCTGTTCAGATTATGTCACCAGACAAGGGTGGTGGGTTAGTAGTGATGTACACTGACCACTACATTAATGAAATGGAAAAGATAGTCAATAGCCTTACTTACCAGCTTGTATCACGTAATGAATTAAATCAAGCTTGTTCTAAAATTAAATCACACTTATACAAGATGTTTAAGGAAGCCAGGATTACTTCAGACCTTTTTAATTACCTTAGCATGCCATCCCCTAGAACTCCTATTCCTTTTGGTGTTCCCAAATTACACAAAAACATTGGTAATCCACCAATGAGACCATTAGTAGATGCAAGGTCTATTCCAATGTACCCTTGGGCGAAATGGGTAGATGAAACCCTTAAAAAATATGTGACCCAGCCAGGAACAAAAAATCTGTAAAGACTCTTGGTCATTTTTAGCCCAAATTAACAATGTGGACTATAGTCATTCTTTGAATTTCTTAACCATTGATGTCCAGGACCTTTACTCTTCTATCCCACATGATGAAGGGATTGAACGAACCAGTAGGCTACTGAGGGCCAAGGGAGCACCATCAGAAGAAGTAAATCTATTAGAGGAAATGTTGGACATTATTTTGAACAACAATTACATTACATTTAACAACAAATACTTTGTGCAAAAAACAGGAGTGGCAATGGCATCCCCGTGTGGTGCTAGCTATGCAAATTTGGTTATGGCATCATTGGAGCATGTGTTTATCTTTAATAAACCCGATATAAAGAAACAGATCCATTTTTACACCCACTTCCTTGACGACGTCTTTATACTACTCAATGGTAACAGGGATGATGCAATAACATAAATAAAAAAATAATAAAAATAAAAAAAATAAAAAAAAAAATATATATATATATATATATATATATATATATATATATATATATATTTTTTTTTTCTTTTCAATCCTGTAAATAAGGGAAGTGGTATTTTATCTGCGTTGTTAGCTTATCTACTCTATAATGTATCTGTTAACGAACCAAAATGCCTTGTAACTGTAATTTGTTTAAATTATTTGTTCTTTTGGAGCTTTTCTCCCCAGGCCTCTACTGAAAATGGACATATATCCAGCTAGACTAGCCCGGTCAACAAATGTTAAATAAATAAATAAAATAAAATAAATAACATTTGGTAGATTATTTTAACAGTGCAACTAGCTTCCTTTCTTTTACTTTTGTCATTTTACACAGACCAGATTTCTTACCTGGATGTTGATTTGAGTAAAGACGAAACAAAAAATTCATATGTTTCTAAAATCTATAGAAAACACACATATTCCAGTTATTTTCTCCATTACAGCAGCTGTCACCCTTGGCACCAGAAAAAATCTGTTGTCAAGGGACAACTCCTGAGAGCTGCATGTATGGTCACACTTGAGTCAGCCTTTTTATACAAAAGCCAAAAACTGAAGGACATGTTTTTCAAAAGGGGTTACCCTGAGGACCTGATAGACATGATCTGTGATGAAGTCACCACTAAGAGAGAACAAGGCCTTTATAGGACAATTCTTAGTTTGAGTCTCAATAATGCTGGAACAATTGATTCAAGTCGTCCTGACAAATATGAATACACAGTTAGTCTGATTACCCCTTTTAGTAGTGATGCTAAGGAGATAAATTACATTCTATACAAAAATTGGGAAATAATTAGAAGAGATGTCCATATTGCTGACAGGTTTGAAAACAGCCCTCGAATTAAATACAAGCGTGGGACCAACTTGAAAAGTTTATTAGAGGTCAACAAACTAGCTTTAAATTGGAAATGTGGTATGTACAAATGCAAAATGTGCAATTATTGCAAGCACATGAGTACAGGCAAGGAGGTAATTATTAGAAACACTATTTACAAGACCTACTCTAGGTTGACTTGCCAGTCTAAATCTGTGGTCTATGTGGCCCAATGCTCAGGTTGTACCGCATTCTATATCGGTAAAACCGACCGTAAGTTGAAAGAACGTGTTTACGAGCATTTGTATAAAATCAGAAATCAAAGCTTAGATAATGCTCTGGCAAGACACATAGTGTCATATCCACACCATTATTTCTTATTTAGAGCCATTGACTCAGTGTTTAATGATAATAGAGGTGGACCTACATCTTTATTATTGGAACAACTTGAATCGTGTTGGCAACTTCGTACTGGATCTTGCTTTAATCTGGGTTTGAACAAAGTAGTATCTTTGGCATGTATTCTTAAACTTAGGAATTTGAGACGCTAGTACACTATAAATATTTATACACAACACCTTTGTTACCTTTTAGAGAAAAGAAAGTGTAACATTTAAACCTATGTTATCAGGCCTGTAATAGTGGTATCTATTATTATTTTATTGTTTTTTCTTAGTTTTTTTCACTTTGTTTTTGCACTACTTGTTTTCTAGACCCTTGACATGTATACTTGTTGGCGTTTAGGCATTTAGTTGGTGTAATAGTAATGTGGCAACTGTTTGTTTCAGACTTCAACAAACTTCAGTGTTTGTTTCAGACTTTAATTAACTTTAGTTTTGTTAGCACTGTTGTTAACAATGAAGCCTTTTATTTCCTTAATTATTGATTACATATTTTGCTAGAAGAGGTAGAAATTTGTTGCAAATATATGTAACATGCATTTTGTATTTTAAATCACAACTTGTTTACCACAGTGAGCACTGTCTCTTTAAGTTAATTGAATGTAACTTGTGTGGCTTACAACGCCCAATTTTTTATTTAGTATTTAATGATGAAGTTTTTATGACATTTTTTATCTGAAGAAGTCCTGCCTGTGAGCAGGATGAAAAGCGTTTTATTTTTATTGTTGGTTTGCAGTTTGTGTGTACTTTTCAGTACCTTGTGAGTGTTTGCTTCTGGATTAAGCACCATTGGTTTGCTTACTACTCTCATTGCCTTCTTCACTAGTTCATTGTTTTTACCTCCAGCAGTCTGTTCGTGATTAGCTTGTGGTCGGATCTGACCAACGAGGAGCTGACCTCTGGTGTGGAACACCGGTCGCCCATGTTGGTGATGACCAGGTCTAGGATATTGCTGCCCCTTGTGAGGGTGTGGATAAGTTGATCCAAGGTGTTGGAATTGATGATTTCCAGAAAACATTGAGCAAAAGAGTTGGTACCAAGTAGTTTTCCCAGTTAATGGTAGGGTAGTTGAAATCCCCCTTGTTTGTTTTGTTCCCTGACCTTGAGTGCCTAAATGGGCCTCTAGCAAGCTGTATTTGGAAGCAGTTTGCTCCAAGAGGCTCACTGCATGCTTCTTTATCATATCTCTTGCATTATCTGTATTAATAAAACAATTGAGATGGGAGGAAAAATATTAAGTACCCACCGAATTATAGCAAGTAGCAGTTTAATAAAAGTTCATTTCATCAGTCCTATAAATAGTTTGTATTTATGTTAAGTTTGTATAAACATTGAAATTTGGTTATTGTTTGTGAGTGACAGTTAATCATTTTTTTATTTGGTCTGATTAATAATTAAATAATGTCTGGTTAAAAAAAAGACTTCTAACAGACATTGTAACATTATTTCATGATCCTAGTAGGAGACTAGATACTGAGGAGACTGTCCAGGTGTCTGTAGTGTTTGTAATATAAGAACTTGTGGATAAAGTAAGCCTGCAGACTGCACAGCTTCTAATTCACCACTGACCAGTATTGGGTACACACTGCTAGGCTGTCATGGCACTTGTCTTAAAGGTTGATAGAAATACTGGTAACCTTCTGGTAACCACAATTCACTGTAACTAGAGCAGCTGAAAGAATATAAGAATATTACCATGTAAAGAACTGAAAGTAATGTCATTGTTGCAGTAATCAGTCTAGTATAAGGTGCGAAGACGTGTTTCAGTCTGTAATGTAATCTGTGTTTCTTATAATTCATTACGGAATATTTCAAATAATGCCATACATAACACTTGTAGTTGCAGATGAAGCCTATATCTGTGATTACTATAACCACAATAACTCACTAATTTGGCTGATTTTGATATAGAGTGTGGTGCTCTGTCCTCAGCCAGTGTTTCCCATCCAAAATGAAAGTGCTAATGTTTTTAGCAGTCTTGTTAGCAGCCAACATTCAAGCTATGTAGACACAGCCTGAAAAATCAAACTGCACCTTTTTAATTTATTCCTTTTTAACCAGAATGAATCTGATGAGCAATAGTGTTTTCTACCATTGGTGAAATGGGAATACTTATATTATTAATTTATTTATTTTTTAAACACCTTTATTGAATTATCACTTGTGACACAGTCACATTTACATTTATATAAACGTAATCAAACTGTATTAATAAGTTAAAATTAACAAACATTATGCATATATTATTATGTTGCTTGCTGAAAGTCACACTGCATGGAAATGAAGGCTAAGAGAGTTGGTCAGAATCCGGGGTGCAACAAGTCACACACTCACCTGTGGTGCAGAAGACTGTGAGTTCTGTTTCCACACAAGGTAGATTGATTGCCACCACTGTTGTGTGGTATAAGGGGGATGTTGTACTTCTGAGTGTGCCGTCTTTCATATAGGATGTTAAACTGAGGTCCCATCTTTTTGAGCTGGTGGTAGCTCAGATGGATGTAAAAAATCCCATTGTTCCTTGATGCCCTGGCCAAATTCCCTCTAGTAATATAAATACCACTTTGGGTCGTCTTCCCTGAAAAGAGGCTACCAGCCTCATATGACTAACTCAGGCAACAAAAAAATAAAAAAGTTTAGGACTAAAGCAAAGGACTGAATAGCAACTCCTACGTTCAACCCCTTTAGCAGTAATACTGGCTATCTTACCACTTTAAATTATACATTATAGGAACCTAATCATAACATAATAGATCAATAAACACATAAGACACCTGTTTTCCACATTTTGGCTTATATGCTGCTTAGAAAAAATGTTCATTAGGAAATCTTATAAGGCTTTATTTTCTTAGGTGGATCACGTTAGATATTAGAGAGCTATAATTTTCCATTTGTGATGTGTCATAAAATATTTTTAACAGTTGGATGTATACAGTTCAGGATTAGCCATCGAAGCTTTATGGTTAACAATTTTGCAGCTTTGGAGAACTTCAATAACAATGCCCACATAAATTCAAGATCATCACAATAATTCATTTCTGAACTCATGTGAACTATGGTTTATTGAGTAAAATTTTGCTACATATCCATTTCTGAAACTGTACTAGGTGCCCATGTGAAGTCCACATTGTGGCCAAATATTTTTGGGCTTGGGTATAGACTACCATATAGACTGGCATATGATTGCTGCATAAGATACTGCTCAACTGTCCATATTTTTGCAGATTGTCCAGATTTTTGCTTTATATTTTTGCTCTGTTCCACATAAAAACTGTTGTTTTCTGGCAAACTGAAGACTGAAATCATTAAATAATGACACACATTCAAGTTTCAAACATTCTATCCTTCATAAAAATGCATGTTAATACCAAGCCTGTTATTCTAGCAAATTTGTAAGTGTATGAGAACAATGTTTAAAATCTATCTCTATTTTTGGCCCTTTTACCCCCTATTATTTCAGACTTTGTCCAAGTTTCTTACAATAAGAGGTTGAAAGGTATTAGGCAAGTAGAAGAATGTTCATTTTTGTATTAAACTATTATTATACTTTTCCTAAAATATAAGGTTAACTACATTACTGTTAGGGCTATAAATTTACTTTCAGTTTCAGTATGTTTTACTGTTAAAGGAGTTTGCCAAACCTCTGCTGTGTTAACTGATAAATACCCATACAATGTCCACACTGTGAATGGATCACTTTGGGGGTCATATGATGAGCAGACATGGTGAGAGCAAAAAATAAAATGAAACAATAGAAATAAATTAATTAAAATAAAAAGCATCGTTACACCTCTCAACTGTCCAGATTTTCACTGAACGTCCGGATTTTTGTCTCATATTTTTTCTTTTTTATTTTAATGCCTTCATGGAATTATCACTTAAAACATAAGCAAATATACATTTATGTAAAATAAAACAAACAATAGGCCAGATTCCAAAAACTATTTGCGGGACAGGTCAGTATGCCAAAGGAAGACTTCACCACACCATATGTGGATGCAATTTCAGAAGTTATGCTGCAAGCAGCCCAAGTACTTAACTTTTCCCAAGCAAAATATATCAATGTAAAGTATGGATAAACTAATGTGGTAAATGGAGTTACCTATGTTACTAAAACTGTTACACTCTGGTGATTTCAAACTTATCAATGAACACAGAAAGATGACATTGTCAGTGTTTTGCACAGCAATCACCATCACCACTGAGTGAGTCTGACCCTAATGGACAGATTAGATCAACAGTCAGAGTTACACTAATGCAGTCTAGAGCACCCACATTGATGACTCACACCATGGTCTGGTCTGACCCTACCATGTATGGAAACACTTGGCTCAGGTTGCTCCACAGAGGAGACTGATGGGGTGATGTTAGCATGTGGAGATACACTGTGGGAAAAAGCATGACTGTGACTTGACTGTTTGGACATGACTGATGGGCCCACATTAGATGGGTCAGCAGTAGAAGTGTGTACACATTGTTGGAGCATAGACATTAATGCCCAATGAGCACATTTTTCTGTTGAGAGAAGGCCTGCCACTCCCATGTGGCAAGTGGCTAAGCACAGTCAGGACACGCAGAACCCTAATTGTACTTCTGCACTGCTGTAGTACTGTCATGGCCAGGGTTTCTGCAGAGAGTGCCACAGGTAACATACTTTCATTCTGTGCAGTGCAGCCAATGATGCATTGACCTCACTATGTCAGCACTTATGTCCTTCACGCAGCACACTCAGCTACTGTGGAAACACGATCTGTGGCAGGGGCAAGTGCATGGCTGTTAGATCCATGATGTTGCTGGGAACCTTCATTTGCCTCTAGGATTAGGCAGACACCCTCTGACATGTGCCCATGCTCACCAGCTGCACTCCTATGTCTGCTGTGATGGGCAGTATCAATTTGCTATGGGGAACTGTCAACATCAGCAGCATTCTCAACATAGGTCTATTATCCACGGGTCTTATTTTGTCCACTGTCCAATGTTCCCTCATTGTCAGAATAGCTGGACAAGTTTAACTTTAAATTTGTGGCTAAACCCACATCCACATGATTGCCACCATCTGAGCTGGGCTGCATCACCATGTCAATGTCCTGTGTAGCAGAGACCATGCTAATGTACTGAGATGCATCTGATCTCACATTGGGATCACTGGATGGTCTAACAGAGGATAAAGGCAGTTGATGTGCTAAAAGAAGAGACAGATGACACCGATCAGGACAACGTGCTTACATTACATGATGTATATCATTAAAGACATGGGACAAATATATCGCAATACAATGTTCCAGATAATAATGACTTACCATAAGGTCTTATTTGTGTATGGGACACACAATCTGTATAACAGGTAGTTGACAATTATAATACATATCCAACATACATGACATATGTGAGGAATGCAACCATAGCACACTCCTGACAGGTCCTCATGGGAAGACGGCACTGGAGGAAAGGGATGAAATGGAACTGTTGTAGGGAAACAAAGTCATCCTTAATCACAACATTGCCAGCATGGACCATTCCAACCATTAAAACATACAGTAGGCATTACACAGACTACATCTTTGTGCACTTAATTCTGATGTAGTCAGTATTATGAATGGGTAGAAGGACATAGTATTAATGGAGGACAACATGAATAACAGCAATGGCATGTATGAAAGATAGGTAATAGCATACCACTGACACCCTCCCAATGTTGTGTGTTGTACTGTGGATCCTGCAGTGATAAAGTAAAGAGAAAGACAACACAGTCATGTATGCAGGCAACAGAATAATGACATGATGACATATACAATACAGTAACAGATTGCTGATGCTCATGTGATGCACAGTGCACCTGCTGGCCAGATGTCCTTGTGTAGAAGACAATGACATTAATGTCATGCATCTCAGGTCTACTACATATTGCTGCAACCCATGAACATTTTATGGTAACATACCTGGTCTGTCTGTAGTTGCACCAGCATGGCTTGTGCCTCCAGAGGATGTACCTGTAGTTTACAATGTTAGGGAAATATCAGTATATGACAGCTAACCACAGTAGTATGACATGAGGCTGAGACAATAACATGTAGTAATCAGAGTAACACTATATGGAGACACTCACTTGACATTTCCTGCCATTGTGTAGAAGTAGATGGACCTGTGAACATTAATGCAGGCAAGATTACATATGTTGACTGCATTTTTATGTCTGTACTACAGTTGCATGGCTACATGTCATTACACTTACATTGGACATCATCACCCTGAGTGGATACATGTGCACTATGCAATTCTGCTGCTGAAAAACAAAAATGACAATATGTGAATATGCATGCAACAGCAATATGTGATGATTTACTCTATAAGCATCAATGTTATGCAAAGTAGCACACACATTTGTGGCCTAGAATACTTGCTTCTATGCCACTGCTGGGTATGCAGCTCTCACCACACACTGTATGCATGGATGCAAGAAACTGTGATCTCATTGGGGGGGGGGGTCAATGGTGTCCCTTGATCTCTCATACTGTTATACCTTGTTGGCTGCATGGAGGATCATGTCAGAGCAGCATCGACAACAGGCCTCATGGAATCAATATTGATCTCCCACCACATCAATCATGTTGGTGAGGTCAGCCCAAACTTCATTCCTGCATACCGTATTTCCTGCCCATCCAAGGAGTCTCTGGCCATGTTGTCTCAGAGCATCTATGATCATCTCATTCTCCTTTGGAGAGCAATTGTCATCCTAGGTCTGTTTATCATCTGAAAGATGGTGATATGTCCATATTCAGATTCATGTGGGGGACCATATACAGAGATAATTATGTGGACAGTTTATGCCACTGTAAACACTATGCATTCCTGTGCAATGCAACATTCTGTGAAATACTCACTGTGACATGTAGTATGACATAAACAATATGACAATGCCTGCAAACATAACATTTGGAAAAGCAACATAACTTGCAATATTTGTAGAGGCTGTCTGTGGGGTTTGAACCCCTTAGAGTGGATATACATAGAATGGAGGTTCAAACACAACAGCATTGTGCCACAGGAGGCACAGTCTGCATGCATTTTACATTAACATACAACACAAACATATGGTTGATGGCTGTAGCTGTAATGCAATTGCAGTCTAAACAGACAAACAGTCTAAAACAATCTGTCATATGGCCTTTTATACATGCTGACCTTATATCAACACAATCATTACTAAGAAGTGAGTGCCATCGGCATCAACAGTGAGTATCTATAAATTATCGATTGAACAACTTACAGAAAGCATTGGAAAACCTAGGGATCTTTAAGCAGGCCACAGATAGTAGGGATTCTTTTAGTACTGATGCAGTAGTTTTAATACTTGTTTTAAGAATCATCAATAAGTAAATACCCATAATAGCAAAAATTAATACACAGCACATGGAAACATATGGATAATATCAGAATCTGTATTTTCCACACATACACCATAGACTGTATGAAGTCACCCACAAGATATATGGATAATCCATAAATATGTCTTTATGTGCTATTTTTCTAGTCACATCTGTATTTACAACTGAAAATGGGAAGCTGCTAAATGGCCTTGATGTAGATGTCAGCACCTGTATGCATACTAGTAAATCACACATCATTCCAGTAAGTTACAAACATTTTCCATAATACACACATTTTCCAAAAATGCATCAATCTAAAGTGATACATTTGACAATGATTAATGTAAACATAGGTGTATAATGAGACATTATTCCCCAAAACAGCAATGCTAGCAGGTGCCAAATTACCTTTGCAGCTACCTATGACTCAGGTATAACTGAAAGTAAGAGCAGCTATGTGCGTACATCTTTTAAGTACCATTTATGCCATACATAATTAACGAAGTTCATTAAAATTAAAGATTTTGGAAACACATTTGTTCACATCCACATAAGTTCAAAAAATTCAGTGCATTAACCGATAGCTAAGCATAACGGAAAGGTGTTCCATGCAAGTACCCAATAGGTATCATTAAACGGGACCATGAGTATCATATACCCATAATCTTCCAATGATCTGATAATGTGACATGACTGTCACTTTTAATATTCATTTTGATACATTTACAGATCAGACCATTGCTACCTGTGAACTGTGTGGCACCTCAGTGAGCAATTTTCAGATCTGTGTTGTTTCTCCATTGGATTGTTGACATTATCAACATTATCAAGATGGCTACATCCAGGAGGCTTCAGTGTTTCCTCGCACCCAATTAACCCAAGGAGGAGACTACCCAGATGTTGGCCATCTATGCTGGAGTGGAGAATCACATGAAAGCCAGACTATGGAACTTCCCAATGACTGACATTTGGAACTAGATTGTGAGGGAGTAACAACAACATTTGGGAATCTACAGGACTGGAATGCAGGTTTGCCACCACTAAGATGACCTGCTTAGGATGGACACTGAAGATATTCATCAGGGGGTCACCAAGGTACATTAATAGCTGGTGTATGCCTACAGTAAGTGCCACAATCCTACATAGACCTGAGTATTCCTAAGGAATTTAGAGATATAGCTATGTCCCAGATATAGCCGATATATGCCCTTTAAAACCATTAAGTAGTTGTTCTGAGTTCTATTCCATAGGGTTTATTTATTTACTAATGTTTATAATGTACAAAATATTGAACATTGTACATGTACATCTGTTTTCCAGTATATAATGACATCATTTCACACATCCACTATAGCCATGTATCACTGATGGCTATAGTGGCAAGGCCTCTGATGACTATGCATGTCCTAGCCATCCATAATGCTACAACAGTATCACCTAGTCTACCTATCGGATTCAAGTCATATGATTAAATGATTGAAACATTGAACCTCACTTCAGCAAGATGAGAGCATTGAATGTCTTAATCATTGAAAGCCCTGATATTAACAAATCTCACCACATCGAATATCAATATTTGTCCAACAGATGCGATATTAGCATCTTACTTTTTACTTTTGGAAGGTATAACATGATGGGAGTAAATATAAATATTCTTTCCAACTTATGCCCAGCTGTTGGCCAATTATTGCTATCAATGTGGTGAGATCCGCTACTGTCCACTTTCGATGATTAAGGCATTCAATGCTCTCATCTCGCTGAAGTGACATTTGATGTTTTAATTGTTCGATCATATGACATGCATCCCACCAGTATATGTGTGAATACTACCTCATAAATAAATTATATACTCCTTTCCTGTTAATTTCTTGTCTCTCAAATGAATGTTGATGCTAATTATGTTAACTGTTGCATGATTGTATTTGCAACCCCTCTGTAGAATTAAAATATGATTATGCTATATCTACTCTAATGTCTCTGTACAGTGTTCACAATACTAACTTCTCTACTTGTTATGCTGTATAATTGTAGCTAGTCTATTTTTGCTAAGTTTTCAATACCTTAATGAATTTGTACATGGAACTTTTCTCCCCGGGCCTCTGCTGAAAATGGATATGTATCCAGCTAGACTAGCCAGGTCAACAAAAATAAATAAATAAATAAATAAATAAATAAATAAATAAATATTTTTATTACAGTCTCATTTGTTTAATGCAAAAGAAATGCCTGTCCAACTGCCTACACATATCTTTTAATTTGTAATATGTTGATAGCTGTTATTGGCATAGATCATGATGGCCTATAGCAGTTATACATCTGTATTCATCTGTTATCCACATGAGTATGGATATACAAATGCAATAAGTATTTTGTTTCAAAGAAACATATGCTAGCTCTTAGCTTGGCCTGTAAAGAAAGAGGTCAGCATGCATATATGTTGGGAAATATATTATTGTGTCTTTCACACGTTGTTGAAAATTCTGCTGTACATACCTGCTTTTTGATATTAATGTTTATTTTGTGCATGCTTACAAATAACTCAATTCTTTGCAAGATATCTGTGAATATCTCAGGAATCCATAATATTCTGTCAACAGCACCTCTTTAAATATTATTAAGCATAAAGCTTGGGCCAGGCTGTTATAATTCTGCCAAAAAGCTTTGGGGAATATGCTATCAGTTGGAAAATTGCTTTCATGTATATTTTTTTCATTCATTATTACATTCACTTCAACAACCTTCTCATCCTTATCTTTGTAGAGAGCTAGGTATTCAAGCATACAGGGAGATACAGTGATTTATGGATTTGATTTGTGATGTGTATTTTGCCAAAGAATATATTTACGTGCAGCCCTCCCTCTGTGTCCCAAATGTAAAGCACCTTATATCTGTCCATTAACAGAAGCTATGTGATACATGACACTGTCTCCCTCTCTGAAATATGAATATTTTAATTTTTCTTTTATCAGTTGTGACCACCATACTGACATGCATTCATTCTTGCAACTTATTTTCCTAAATGCCTAGCACTTTTTCCTTTTTGTAAATGCTAAGCCATGATTCATATTAGTATCCTATCTATGCATATTTATAACTCTAAATCTTTTCACTTCATTCACACCATATGTTGTTAAATAAGACGGATTAGTTAGCCAGGTAGGAGTAAGGGTTACAGTGTGGATGTATTTTACAGCTGCAAGCTTGAATCTCAGGTTCTCCACTCTGTGTTCAGCTCTATTCCAAGATGTAAAGGATTGTATGCAACATTACAAAGTGTGTATGGTGATTCTGTGATGTTCTTCAGCAGAAAAATGTTTAGAAACTGATCTGTACAATGAATATCACTGTTATTTGAGTACTACATCATTCATAGTTGCTCTTTTCTTTTTGTAGCTGACGTGGACATGACCTGTAACCATGCTCTGTGCATTGAATGGATGCACAGGCTAGAGGAGTAGAGGAAGGAAAGAAGTACACTTGTTGTTGTTGTGTCTTTTGGCTTTTCCCAGTTAGGGGTCGCCACAGTGGAATTCCGGTCCACTAATGATTGGCAGTGGATTTTTACATGCCGAGTTGCCAGCCCTGACGCACAACCTTCAACAAAGGCATGCCCATTCACGCATGTCTCCATACAGAAGACGCTCTAACTAGGAATTGAACAGGACAACGTCTTACTGTGAGGCGACAACGCTACCGCGGCACCACTACCGCAGAAGGAAAGAAGTACACTGCTGATTTTTGTTTTGTTAAATAAAATATATCTGATCCTATAACAGGCCTGTATTTTTGACATTACCATGCATATTGCTTATAATGTAAGGATACCCATCATGCATCAATAAGGTAAGGGAAATACTCACACAATACCTGTGCTTACAAGTCTGATTGAATACTGAATAATGTTTAAATATCATTTAGCAGCAAACCATGTTTTCTAAAGGAAGTTTTTGAAATGTAGGCCACAACCTAAATGACAGTTAGTTATGTGTAACTGTCACGCTGATGTTAAGGTAGATGTTTCATATAGTGTTCTGCCTGTTGTTTATAATGCAATTGTTGGTAGACTTATATGTTGTCCTTAGTGATAGATCTGTTGCCCATAGCTTGTTTATTCTTAAATTAAATGGATGTCTGCTGTGTCAATGTTCATATGTCATTGGTAGACTGTGTGGCATGCCCGTTAGTTCAGCATTCATATTACATCTGCCTATAGCACCTTTGGTAGTTTTGTTAAAACATATTTGTTCTTTGTGTTTAGGGATACTTGTGCAAATAACCTTTCTTTGCACCAGTTCATAATCAGCAAGTAGCATTAGGATGTTTGCATTTTTAGTGTTTGGTAATAAATCTAGTTAGTCATGCATACAGTTGTAGACAGGCAATAATGTTTATACAACATATACTACATTTTCATGTGTCACAGGCTGTGGCTATGTTTATGATTGAACATTATTATTATGTGGTAGTGTTATATTCCTTAAACTGATGTTGGGACAGCCCATGACCATGGTTTCTGGCTCTACTCTTTGTCATGTGGCTTTTATATTTTCCATGTTATTGTCATCCCACTTTGTCTTCATCATAACAGTGCTAATTGGTGTCTGTTCATATGACTCATTTCATGCACAGGTGCATGGACTACATTTTACATTTACACACAGACATAACTGTTCAGGGACTACATGCAAGAGAAAAATAAAGGAAACAGTGATATCTATCAAGCAATCAGCTTGACATTTTAGTGAGGCAGACATCATTATTAAACAGCGCAGGATCCAGTACTAATGCTATGTTGCCATTTTTCATTTTTTGTGTCAAATTACAGTTATGTGAGTGTTACATGAGGCAGTGTCAGGGGATGTATAATTTCAAACGTCAGGATATGTTATGTGTGCTTGCTTTGCCTTTGCTTGCTATGCTTAATGCTGGCAGATAAACAACTGTTCAGGTCATGTCATGATTTCCACTGGTAAGCTGTGCTATGCATGCCATTGCATGGCCTTGATTAAGCTGCTCACATTGTGTGATGGATACATTGTCTCTGATGTGTTCTGTTATTGGATATGTCCGTAATTATAGATAATGTGACATAGGGAAGGTGATTGCATGAGGAACCATCTGCTAGCATCTGACAATTGGAACTGTGTTACTTGATAATATTTGAGCCATATTGTTTTGAATTGTGTTTTAAATGAGACCGTCAACATATGCTAAAGCATGTTCATTCTTATATTCTGATATGCAGAACTCACATATGGATGGGATGTTAATTAATGTATCTTAGCCCACAGATGGGCACATCAGTTTCAATTTAATGCCAGCTATGATCTTCATAGAAATGTGCAGCCTGATAGACATTTGATAAACATTTGCTTTTCATTGTTATTGTTTTGACTACTTACATACTTTGCATGGAGTGGTACAATGGACTATGGGCAAAACATATTTTAACATTTCATGAGGACTGTTTTCTGACATTTCATTGTGTCACAGTGGGTATGTTATGCAGACAGGTAGTATGAGGTATGCATATGTAATTTTTGTACTGTGTTGTGATTCATCTTGACATTCTCAGTTAGAGAGTCTTCTGTGTAGCGACATGCGTGAATGGGCGTTCCTTCGTTGAAGGTTGTGTGTTAGGCCCGGCAAGTCAGTATGTAAAAATCTACTACCAATCATTAGCGGACCAGAGTTCTGCTGTGGTGACCCCTAACCGGGAAAAGCCAAAAGAGAGTTGTGATTCATCTTGACAGATCATGGGAAGATCACCAACCAGAGGTAGATGGCAAGTGCATGCCAGGCCATTGCTGGAGTCCTCCTATGGTGACAGCCATGATGATGATGATGATGGTGATGATGACAAGGAAGCTAGACCTGCAAATGCCATCATCCCTGCTGTACACTGGTAGAGACAATGCCAGGAACAATAGCAAGGTACTTATCATGAACAGATTCGGGTGTAGGTGACCAATGTGTTTCATAGACATGAGGGACATGATAGGGAGCTTTTTTTCAGAATATGGCAAGAGCTATGCATAGCTTATACAAGGAGACAGCCCAAGAGATTATTCTTGATATTCACCCCCATCAGGACAGTTCCTGAGGTCAGTAAGTATTGTCTGTGTGTTCTAACTGTGTAGTTCTGCCACCATGTTGTTTGCCATATAAGTGATTGGACTGATACATACAATTTAGCTGCCATGCTTATGTGTTACAGGTACAAACATACAATGTAGATATCATGTGACATTTAATTATATTTCAATGTGTGCATGACACACATTAACACATTAGACTTTCCTTCCAAATTTAGTTCTCCGTGTATTGAGGCATTTAACATGCAGCTAGTGCTGCAACAATTACACTGTAAACATGTATTAGTGACATAACTCACAAACAACATGTTGGACATAGAATCACAGTGGCATGGTTAAGATCTGTGTAGTGCTATATCATGTACGTACAGAAGAAGTACATGTTCTTGCTCATATATTTTGGATGAAAGTTGTCATGTTGCCATGTTGTGTCCCATGTGTTGGCAATGCTGATGCCATACTGGGTCATATAAATGTATGCCATAAATATGAGCAGTCCTCCTTTACTGACTATATAGAGTGCCAATGTAACATTAATGTATACACTATGGTAATGATAATTTATTCAGTAACAGTACAGTATAACATGTTTAGTCTGTTGCATGTCCACATCCATCCATTATTCACATACATTCACACCTTTTGGCAAATGGTGTACACATTAACTGATGTATGTACATGTCTCTGCACATAGTTGATTCATACTGAAACACCATTATACCTTTGATAGGTGAGCAGTCACTGACTTAACATTGATGTGCTGTAATGATGCTCACAGGGCTGTCTTCTGCTCAGTAATGAGCATGGCCTTTGACATATAAGTGCAGCTGTTTATTCCACATTGGCATGACAGTATATGTGTATATGATGGAAATTATTAGCTTGCTTACCTATGCCTGTTAATGTTACATGATTGCACAATAGGGTGTATGTGTGATTTATACATGCCCATTTTTGTGGATGTCAGCAATGTAGTCTTTCCATGTGGTATACATTTGTCACTTGCTTAAATATATTTTGGTTGGCTTCAACAGCACCCTATGTGGTGTACACATGCATTTTCAATGAATAACCATACCTTGTTGTCATGCTTTATCTTTGTGTTCCTTGATATGAACCCAGGTTGTCTACATCCCTTCCACCTTTGTAAGTATGTAATATATTTTGAAGATACATTTGTCTCATACCTCTCAACTGTCCAGATTTTCAAAGAATGTCCAGATTTTTGCCTCATATTTTTATCTGTTCCACGTAAAACTTGGGATTTGTTTGATTTTTGTAGCATATCAGGGAGGACTAAATTCACAAAATAATGACAGGCATTTGAGTTTCGCACTTCATTTCCTTCAGAATATATATGATAACACAAGACCTTTTATTCTAGCAACCTTCTAAGTTTATAACATCAATATTTACAATTTGTCCTTATTTTAGGGCCTTTGTCCTCCCATTATTTTGGCTTTCTTCAGATTTTTTGTTCTAAGAGGTTGAGAGCTACAGTTTGCCTTTGCTGGAATTATTGTCCATGGTCATGTATTAGTTTGCTTACAAGGTCAACATGTGCCAACTCCATGGCCATTATAGAGATACAGGACATCTGCTTGCAATGCATCCTTGTTCTCATTATACTTGCACTTTGTTGAAATTCATGTGTACAACCTATTTTTATATAACTATACTATTAGATTTGTTAACTTATATTATTCTTACACGTTATTTATGTGTGTGTATGTCCTCCCTGAGGTCATGTGGGTTTCCTCTGGATACTCTGGCTTCCTCCCACATTCCAAAGACATGCAGTAGGTGGATTGAGCACTCTAAATTGGCCATAGGTGAGAGTGTGTGTGTGAGTGGCACAAATGAATTACCATGGTGGGGCTAGCCACCAGACAGTGTAAATCTTGGCTGAAGATGATTGTCACTGTTGAAGTGACACCCCAACCCCATGTGCAAAAATGAGAAAAGGGGTTGAGGATGGCTGGATTGGTATATTTGTACTGACATTGCTTTTATGTAAGTTCCAGTTAGGCCACTAACAGTCAAACCTATATGCCTATACCTGCATGGTGCCTTTGAATGGCCTATGTGTGTGAAATATATGCATTGTATAACACGTTTGTTTGGGATGTGTACACCTAGTTGTGTATGTAGTAGCTACTTGCTGCTTTGCTGCACCACTGCAGTATGGCACTGTGCTTAGTTGTTTGTGTTCCACATGCATGGTCCGAGGTTTTGTTCTCTCCTAGAATTATCTAGCTTTACAAAATCTGCATTTCTTCATTTGTGATGTTCCTTCATTTACACTTACACTGATGACAGAATACATGCATACGGTTTATTTATCCAATGTGTACTGTTACCCTTATTTATTACCCTGCAACACACATCTGACAGTTTCAAGATGTCATAACATGATAGTGCATATGTAGATATGTTTTTCTGCATTTCACTATGACTGATATGAATTCCCACATTGATTACTTTCTATTACCCATGTTTTGCAGTGTGTCATCTGTGTTACTTACCTACCCTTACTGTTTTTTTTTCCAACCTTTATCCGTCATGTGTTGTGATATTTGTCCTATGAGTATACCTGCTGTGATGGCCTTCTCCACCTCTCTCCCTGTCTTTACCTTTTCTTCTATTCTTAACAAAAAAAAAAAAAGAAATGGGGTCTATCACCACCAAAATAAAAAAACAAAATTGCCCATGCCCCTCTGACTTTCCCTCAGATTCTGCTATTCCAACATATCTCTTGTGTTTTCCCCTTCTTCACCCATACCAGAAGTCAGCTTTGCTATCCTTCAATTTCCTTGGGTGAGTGTGTTACCTGTGTTCCCCACATATGTCTCACACCCATGTTTAGCTAATGTTAGCTGTGCAATGTGGCCATGATTGCCATTCACCTTTTTAACTTTTTTTATTAAAAAATTACAGATTCTGTCAGAAACTGTAAGTGATAGCTAGCATTTTTTCATAATTATGGAGATTTGCAGATATTCCATAGCTGCCTGTCAGCTTGCTGGAGAGATTTAAATGGTTATTTTCATTTGTTTGATGTTCTGATGAAGTCTAGTTTTATAGATGAAAGCGCTTAACCTAATTTTTATTAAACAGTTTTATACATTATTTTACGCATTTCCAGCATGTTTGTGATTTCCACAGTAGTGTTTGCTCCTTTTTGGTATTGCTGGAGAGATTCTGTTTTAGAAATGTATTTATGAATGTCAAGCTGCTTAGATTTTGAGATTATCTCCATAACTTTGTTAATGTATATTGAGCTTTGAAATAAATTTTTCATTACTTGCTGCATACCTGTGAGTGCTATACTGTGTGCCTTTACTACTGAGATACTCCACTGTACACAAAGATAGTCTGAGTTCACTGTGGCATAGTTACATATCACATACTTATCCACAACTTTTCTGCTGATATCAGTGTAATGATATCAGTGTAATGCCCCAGATTCTGCAAACTTTACAGAATCTGGCCCAATATTAACATATTCACAGTTACAAACATTATATATCACATGTATTCTCAGCATTCCATAAATTGATCAATTCCTGCCTTCCCTTAAACATTACTCTTCCTCCAAAACTTTATTCTGCATGTATTGTTCACACAGTTTCCATTTTTTTCTATGCAATTTGCTCCTACCCTTTTCTAAAGATCCCGCTTCCAGTTCTTTTATCTCTGCTACAATATTCAGTACTTCCAATACAGGTGGTTTAAACTTTGGTTTGCATTTTCTAGTAGCTGTTTTTTTGTCAGCCACCAGAATTAAACTTAACAAGGCCTTACTATTTCTCGAAAATTAAGATCCTGTATCCCAGCTCAAAAAATTATTTCCTTAGTTACACCCATTTTCTCACCCAGTATTTCTTACAAAATACTTCCAATCCATTACACTTCCAAAACATGTTACTAGTTACCTCTTTCTTCCCCCTCACACCTCCAATATTTATCATCTATATGAGGAAAAGTTCTTTGGAGTCTGCTTGGAGTATAAAAATACATATGCAACAATTCCAAGCAAAAATTGTAAATCTTCTTAACTTCATTGCATATTTGGGAGCCATGCATATGTCTTCCCATTGTTTCATTGTGAATTGCTTATCCAGTCTATCTCTTTCCAATCTTTTGTAACCTCCTCTGAATGATTACTATATTTTTTATCCTTTTTAGCAGTAGCTTCTGTTCTAGCTTCAATTAAAAACTCTACCAGAGCAGGTCTTTCACTTAGGATTCCCCTATCCATTTATCTGTGCCTATACTCAGACATCAATCCCTGATAGGGAAGGCAGTCTTTTGCCTGCAGTGCAGATGTCTTCCTGGCTTCTTCCCATCCTATTACCTTTCCTTCTCTAGATAGTTGCTCCTAATATATGTGTCCCATTTGCCAGGTTTCTCCAGTAACTTCCAGCCCCCTTACCTTTTCCTGTTCCTCTAATTGCAGTCATCCCTATTGGTAAAATCCCCTTTCTCCATTTTTGTGCTGGGTTAGATCTTAGAATACTTTCCTCTAATTTATGAATATAATATTTTGTGTGGCTGCTGTTGCTCTTAATGATCTCCTTTCAAAATCACTCTCTCTCCTTATTTCTTGAGTTTCCTCCCTGCTTCATCATCCTCATTGCATTCCACTTTCAATTATAGATTCATAGGTTCATTGGTTGGTATTAGGCTATTGGCACTAGGGCCTATACAAGCCAAGCCAAACAATTCCCCGGATATTTTTTCCCACAATATTTATTTGCCTGCACCCCTATCTAGCAGAGCGACTGACATGATCCCTGGGGTGAATTTCCTATCTCCCATCCAATCGTCAAGGTTCCTTTTGAAGAGGGCCAAGGAGGTGCTCTGCTTGACATGTATGGGCAGTCTATTCCAGTGTATGGGGAGTCTCTGGGTCAGGAACCTATCCCTCCAGCATGTTTTGTTCATTGTGATAATAAGGTTTAGATCCCTGGAGCATGTGGCTCTGAAGCATTAGGATATCTTTAACCGGAGCATGTCCAACAGTTCAAGTTTTGACATGGCCTTGTATGTTAAGCAGAGATCACCTCTGAGTAGACAATATGCCACAGAGTATAGCTGGAGTTTTTTTCGATGGTCTGCATAGGGCATCTGCTTTAGGCCTGTGATTCTTTTAGTGAGGTATTTCTGTGGCATTTCCAGTTGTTGCAGATGTCTTGTGAGATACATACCAAATGGGGTATTGTACTCTATAATGGGTCTAATGAGGGATGAGTACAGTGGGACAATGACCTCCTTTTTACTGGATGAAAAGCCCTTAGTGGTGAGGTGTGCCACATAGAAGGATTTCCTGACTGTTGTGGCGATGTGGTTATCGAAGGTGAGACCACTGTCCACCTGTGTCCCTAAGTCTCTCATCACACATTCAGTGTTTAGTGTACTGCCACCTATGTGGTAATTCATGGGTGCATGATTTTTCCCAAAGGGGATACCTAAACATTTTTTGGCATTAAGCTTGAGCCCATGGCTCTGGCACCAAGCATCTGTTTCTGTAAGGCCCCTTTGTACAATATCCTCATCATTTGGGGATTCAGTAATGTTAGATGTTATGAATATAAATATGCTGAAAGATAAAGCATAGAATAAAAAGTTTGCTTGAATATATGTATAGAGTTTAGCAATGTAAAATGTGCATTCATACTATATGTATAACAGACAGGCTTCTCTTCACAGCATCAAAAAGAAAAGCCTAACAAAGCAATATTGGAAAGCAAGGATTATATGATTTTCTCATGTTTGCAGAACAAATATCTATTAACAGACATCCCTTTTTATAAATTCAGCAATACGTGATGTTTTTCCAGTAGGAACAGCTTGTACAGATGTTTCCTTTCAGAATGGCATCCTCACATCAGCAAAAGTGCTTAAATCACAAAAGGACAATAGAAAAGTCTAAAAACAGACATTATGTGACTTCCCAGGAAATGTGGGCATGACTAGCTTTGTATTTAGCAATTGTAGTAATTCAGTTATGTGATAGAAGGACAGAGAGAGGTATTTTGTAGAAGTCATCATTCATATCTGTAATGAAGGAAAACTTTGTAAATATATGCTACAAATCTGTAAATCCACAAAAAACGGTACCGAGACCCTTCTTCACAAGAGAAACAGGTTTAATAATAGACTTAAGTGTGGTATCCTATCATCTTAGAAATTATTCTAAAATTCTTTTGTTAAAATTCTTTCTTTGTATATTATAAAAAACCATTAAAAAATCCTGTTAAAAAATCCTATTAAATCCTATTTTCTTTTGGCGATATACAACACAACGGCAGCCGTAAAGGAAATGGCGAGGTAAGCCATGACCTATCAGTCAAATTAAACACTTTTGATGAAAAACTGTTTAAAGTTAGAAAGTTGCAACTTGAGGTTGCTTACTTTTGTGAATGCATCAGACTGAAGGTGGTGCCTAAAGGTTTAAGGCACTGGCAGTTTCCTGCAGGGCTAATAGAAGGATCTTCCTTCCATGTAGCCCTAATTAACCTTTTTGATAGGCATGGGTTGGAGTTATTAGGCTTGTTTTGTGAACAGTATCAAACCTCAATTAACACCTTATTGGAGGAGATCGACGAGCTAGATGGCCTCATTAAAAATGATATAGACTACAAGAGATACCAATTTGAGTATGAAAGGTGTTTTGTCAGTATTGATGAACACCTTACTAAACTCAATTTAACAAAAAAGAAAAAAATAAACAGGGATGTTAATGACTATAACAATGGGGTGGCCTACCCCAAACCAGCTAAACATCTTAATACAATACCAGTGGGTTTGGGAGAACATACTTTGGGAGGTCAGCCAAACGAGCACCAACCAACCACTGATTGGGTGGAGGACGACATCGGGCTCGACGAAGATACACGCTATGAAGGACCTTCTAACGTCAATGACGTTAGAAGAAGTGAGAGGCTGGCCAACAAAGGTAATAGGCAGAACAATGGTAATGACAACAGGGGTTATCGAGGTGCCAACAACATGGGACTTCCGCAGGTACAACATTTTCCAATAGGAGCCTCCAACCAGCGAACCACGAACAACAAGAGGAAAGGTACCAGGAGGAAGAGGTGGTGACACAAAGTCAACTGGTCCTTCAGGATCAAGCCATTGCCCAAAGTTGTAGGGTTCTATTGAACTATAGTGGGGACTTCAAGGTCTACAACTATACTGACTACAACATTAGTAATGATACTATTGAATTACTGTCTAGGGGCAATACCTTTGTACCGACCTCCCGCTTTGACCTGGCAAGCACTTTGGTAGATTTAAAGCTATTTACCAGAAAACTTAACCTGGGTTTGTTACTGGGCAATGAGTCAAACCGGAGACCTGATCTCTATGTCTCCAGTGTTTTCAACCCTCCATAGCACCCAACTTTAATGTTATTCGAAAGGGTAACTGAAATGGACATGAGAAATCTAAAAAAACAAAATAATAACTTCAAACCGAGAGATTCAAACACTGGTAAAAATGAAAGGGAGGAACTTTCCCTACTCAGAAAAGCCCAAGTGCGAATCATGAAACCGGACAAAGGGGGAGGTGTCACCATAATGGCAAATGATGATTATATCAACAGGATGAACCTCATCTTGGACGGGGAAGGTTACTCGAAGGTATCTGTCAACGAAATTAATGGGGCACACCAGAAAGTCAAGGCCTTTATAGAAGAACTGTACGTGGAAGCCAGGATTGACAGGGATACCTACATTTACCTGCAACAACAGACACCCAGGACACCGGTACTATTTGGGATCCCTAAAATACATAAAGATGTTGACAACCCACCTATGAGACCGTTGGTGGATGGGAGGAAGAGTATCACCTACACAGTATACTACAAGGATATGTCAGAAAAGAAAAACAAATCACCAAAGATTCATGGTCTTTCCTGGAGGCAATCAACACTGTTGACTTTCACTCTGAGAGTATATTCGTAACAATTGATGTCAAGGACTTGTACTCATCAATTCCCCACGACATAGCTATGGAATGGGTAGGGGCGATGTTAGACTTGCTGAAAGCTCCCAGTGAGGAAATACAGCTGGTACGTGAATTGATGGATACGGTACTCTCTTACAACTATTTGATGTTTGATGGGGTCCTGTACCACCAAAAAATAGGTGTGGCCATGGGCTCACCAAGTGGAGGAAGCATAGCAAACCTAGTCATGGCCTACTGGGAGAAAAACAATATTTTAACAGTGGAAGAAGTCATCTTGAAAATTAAGTTTTACACTAGATTTCTGGACGATATATTTATAATATACCAAGGATCAGAACTTGAAATCAATAGTTTGATTTCAGTTCTCAACAACTCCACTGAGTTTCTCTCTTTTACGTTCAAATACAACAGAAATAGGATTGACTATTTGGATATTGATTTGAGTAAAGACTATGAGAATCGTATGTGGGTTTCTAAAATCCACCGTAAAGAAACTTACTCCAATTCCATGCTTCATTACTCCAGTTGCCATCCCAGGCATCAAAAGAGATCTGTGGTCAAGGGCCAACTCGTTAGAGCGGCCCGTATGTCCAGTAAAGAAAAGGATTTCTTGGAGGAATGCCAGACCTTGACTCAATTCTTCCTCAGACGGGGATATCCACACACCCTCCTAAGTGAGATTACTGAAGAAGTCAAGCATAAAAGAAGTATGAATATATACTTTCCTTTGCTGAACAATGACCATAACAGGAATACTGGATCTGTATTGGTTGACACCACCATTTCTGGCAACTCAGACTTTTCTTGTGGCTTTTGTTGCACGTTTAACACTGACTCCCATAGAATCAAAAACATAATATTGAAAAACTGGGAGTTCTTGACAAATGACAACGACTTCCACAATGTGGTACCTAGTAGGCCCAAAATAATATACAGATGGGGACCCAACCTTAAAGAACTTTTAGAAGGCACTAAACAACCATACACGACTAAACTTGGGATGTTCAAATGTCAAATGTGTAAATATTGCAACTACATTGAGGAAGGAGTCAATTTTGTAATAGGTGACCAAAAATTCAAATCTTATTCCAGGTTTGACTGCAATAGTAGGTTAGTCGTATACCTCGCTAAATGTACGTGCTGCTCAGCTTTCTATATCGGGAAAACCGATAGAAAGCTAAGGGAGAGAATATACGAACACCTATACAGCATTAAAACTGCGAGAACGACTAATGCTTTGGCCAGACATGTACTGGACAATGCTGGCCACCACTTTAAATTTAGGGTGATTGACCAACAGATCAAGGATATCAGAGGAGGATATGACTCTCTTAAATTAGAGAGAAAAGAACTCCTCTGGCAATTAAGGACTAATGCCAATCAAAAACCGGGCATTAATGAAATGACATCTATCACCTGTATCCTAAAACTGAAGAACTTGGAAAGGTGATAAGTGCGGAAATGACCTTAGTGGACAACATCAAGGCAATCGTAACCATTTAAAAAGTAACATTCTAGATTTGATAATTTTAAAATTTAAAGTTTTAAACATTTAAAATTTAGAATTTAAAATTTAAAATCTAATCCTAGATGGGAAATACATGGTGGGCACAGTACTAATACAAGTAACAGGACGTTCTCGGCCCCAGAGTTACCTACCTACCCTTCTTTTCCTAGGAATAAGACCACACTACAAACTTGCGGTACTAACAACATGAATAAACCTTAAATATACATTCCCCTTCAACGATAAGGCCAGCATTACACTTATATGTTTATTAGACCATCATAATGGTTGTACTATCTTGGAGCTATTTGTACCTACTTTTATTGGAATAAAATGAGGCTTCATGTATAAGTACTGAGGCTCTTTGACTACGGCGGTTTCACCAAAGCCCATTCTTAAATACAAATTATTAAAGATAATTGAAAACATTAGTCCTCACACGACCTTGAACAATACTTTTCAATAATGAAACCTTAAGAACATACATACAAGTGTGACCGGCTTTAATATGGGATACTGCCTTTAACCTAAACGCTTATTTACGCTATTTTTTCAAACAAACCTACAACATGTTGGTCCCTGCACAATTAAATATACAGCTTATCAACTGACACTCCTGGGAGGAGCGGTTGTATAAGTTACTTCCTCTATACGGAGGTTTGGCTATAGGGACACTTTCAGTTGTCCTGCCACTTCCGTGCTTTATACAGTCTAGCAGAGATGCAATGTGGGGTGACCCATAAGTTAAAATATACACACATACATTTTTGACATATGTTCCCAATAACTGGGGACCATTAGTGAAACAATCTATACACCCTTTAATGTTCGATGTGCCAGAGCGTACACCCTTGCGGTTCCTTTGAAAAGTAAATTGTATTTTAAACATCTTAAATACTTTGATAAGGAACGATTCCAATGTTTTGCTGCTCATTACTTCTCCGTACTTGGGATGACTGTTTCTGCCTATACATTCACATGATTTATGATCCGTTTGCTATGATGTTTTAATAGGATTTTTTAACAGGATTTTTTAATGTTTTTTTATAATATACAAAGAAAGAATTTTAACAAAAGAATGTTAGAATAATTTCTAAGATGATAGGATACCACACTTAAGTCTATTATTAAACTTGTTTCTCTTGTGAAGAAGGGTCTCGGTACCGTTTTTTGTGGATTTACTAGTTGGTGATTTTGCGACATTTCTTGATATGCTACAAATCTGACAGACTACGTGTGGTTTGTTATAAAATAAGTTATCTGTAACTATGCTTATAGCTGCAAAATATATTTCTTTATCAGTGTGCAATTTGAAAGGCTTGGTGCTTTAAACAGACTACAGATGGAGTCATGATGTGTCTCTGATTCAGCAGTAAACAGCAAGCAAGCAAGCAGCAGCAAGCAGAGCAGCGCCATATAATTTTTAAATGGTGATCCTTTGACAACGTTCCTAGCCTGTATCCAAAAACAGGGGGAGTGAATGGGTAATGTCACTCCTGTAAAAGCACAGTAACGTTTATGTGAAGTACTTCATATTTCTACAGTTTTCAACAGTTTGTAGCAATACAGTTTAATAGACGTCTAAATCTGGTGAGACTGCATTGCAGGAAGGTGGAGCAGTTCCATAAATTCTCCAGAAAAGGTACAAGACGAAGTTGTAAGACTGAATCTGCCAGTTTTGCTGTACCAACTTCACAAGTGACTACAGAAACTTTTCAACCATCTACAGTAAAGCAGCTTGGCCATCTGCCTGTCTGTTGACTGATAAGAAAATTATTCTGTGTTACATACAGCATGAATGCCATAGAGGTAATAATAATAACAGAATAAATGTATATACAGCATATTAGCAAATGTAAAACCTTATTAGGGCATGTTAATAGTAAGGCATTATGCAAATGGATTGCAATTTGATAGTAAGGCATTATGCAAATGGATTATAATATTTGACTGGTATCTGATATAAAATCATGTGTGGTATAAAAATGTTTATTGTGTGTACAATGTCATAAAAATACAGTGCATGACATTATCCAAAGGTTAGACTGTACAGACAAAAATTGTAAAGGTAAAGAACCAAGAAAAGTTAATATGTTGACATTATATTCAAATGTTAGACAGTTATGTTCTGTCACCAGATGTAAAAGGTTTATTTCAGAGTTGCAACAACAGTCAAATCAGTTACTGATAGAAACTCTAGTACATTTTGTTACAAAGAAATGTAATAAACTTCTAAAAGACAGACACAATGAGTTCAGGAAGCTTAGACAAGTTATACATACATCTTTTCAAAAGTGCATAGGAGTTTCAAATTCAGCAGAACAGCTTACTAAAGAATGCCAGAAAGACCATGCAACATTACTGGAAATTCAACAGCAGTTGCAGGATAAAGGAAATAAATTAGCTGAACTGACAAAGACTGGGAACTTCCTGCATACACAGTTAATCTGTGCAAAAGAAATATATTTTATAATATGTTTATGTTTTGAAAATGGTTAAACATACATGGTAGGATGGTAGGATCTGATGTCTGGACAAATCATTCTTAAATGTTTTACTTTCATTCAGTTAAAGCAAGACATCTATCAGTACTACAGTAAAGTAAAGCATATGAATGCCATTCATTAGCATAATCAAAAGGTAAACAAAACTGTTCTAGTGTATTATAATATATAAATTAAATAAAAATAGATGAGTAAAAATTTAAAGTCACAAGACATGACATGCTTGTATAAAGATATACATATACAAGACAGACATGCATGTGTGTTCTTTTCATCTAGAGTTCATCTGTTACAATACACAAGAATAACAGGCAGACAACAGCAAATATAAATAATATAAATATAAATGTGTTGGTTAAACTAATATCTATTTTGTTTTTTACAATTTGTTTATAATTATATAGTAACACCAAACAGTTAAAGTTCTGAATTTTAAAAAGAAAATCACAGATGGTATTATTCAAACAGTTTTTGTAAAATTAATGGCAGGACAGTTAAATAGTTAAATAAATAAAATAAAAAAAATACTGAAATCCATGTAAGGTAATCTTAAAATGATATTAATGAAACCAAAAGGAGCAACTAGGCTGATGCAGAGTCGCAAGTAGAAATGAAAGGCAAAATCCTCAGGTTAAAATCCAAATGAAAGGCAAAATCCTCAGGTTAAAATCCAACTTTAATTCCACTGCAGGTCAGATAAGCGCTTTCACTCATTCATTTGAGCTTCATCAGATCATGTAACAAAGACCTTCAAGTACATAGGCTACATTTATACAGTTAAAACATCTCCTATTCGCTGCTTCTTGTTACATATTCATGAGTTAATCTAAGCTCAAAGATATATGCACATATAAACATAATGAGATGTATAAAATGAATATAAAAAACATATAAAAAACATATAAAAACTCTCCATGAACACTCAAGATGCTCTAATAAATATGTATATATATGTCAAAAGAAATCTATTTCAAGGGATAAAAACATATATGTTCCATCATTTATTATAAAATCTACAAACATTCCTCCGTTTGTTTAACATAGGTTTAATGGAGGCTCTCTCATTGAGACCTAAACCCCTATCTGCTCTCAATCTAACTATCCACATACTCTCCTTACTCTCAGTATGATTCCTGATGTCACCTCCTCGTATACTGGGTTTAATATTCTCAAGAGCTCTAAATAGGAAATAATGTTCAGGACCTGCTTGGGCTACGTGCTTAGCTAAGGCATTGTGAGGTGAAGCCTTCCTAATGTGGTAAAGGTGTTCTCTTATCCTGTCTTTAAAACGACGATTGGTTTTGCCAACATAAAATGCATCACATATTTGGCACACTGCCAAATAAACTATATGAGTAGTATCACAGGTAGCTACAGCACGTATGCTAAAGTTAGTGTGCATGTCAGGATGTTCAAAAAATGGACTGGGGTCAAGAGAATTACAATAATTACAGCGTCCACATGGTTTTGTGTGTTCAAGAGGCATTGACCATTCATCCCTTTTTGAATAACATAGCATTCTCCTTAAATTTAATTTGTTCCTATATAAAAAAGAGGGTTTAGTCCCCACAAGTTTACCGATGGTGTCATCAGTACAGAGAATAGGCCAGTGTTTCGTAATAGTATTCTTGATTGCTGGACAATCAGTACTATATGGTAAAGAAACCCTTACATGAGTTGATCTATCATCTCTACCAAGCGCTGTGTTTGCAAACTTTTCAAGTGTGCAAAGTCTTTCTCTAGACTGTCTAACAGGCGTTGTAGCTCATCCAAGTCGGGTGTCGCCATATCCGCATCATCAAAGCGCTCCAAAGCACTGAATTGCCAGGAAGTGAATGTTGAACAGATGAGATTCTGTTCAAACCTCTTCTGTAGATGAGCGACTGAGCCCAGGTCTACACCTCGGGGCTCATAGTCTAGCTCAATATCTACAGTTTCACTCTGACTCTGCATAGTAGAAAAAATAGTGCAAAGGCACAAAAAATAGCCAAAAATGTCTGTATGCAAGGTAAAGATACAAACAAAAGTTATGCGCTAGGCTACAACGCCTGTTAGACAGTCTAGAGAAACACTTTGCACACTTGAAACATTTGCAAACACAGCGCTTGCATTTTCGTTATTGAGTCCAATCTCTTAGATGTCAATAAACTTAGACTGAACAGAGCAGCCCCTTATTTTGGACCAGTTATTACTGGTGGATCCGTTACAACAGACAATGGTCGAGATGATAGATCAACTCATGTAAGGGTTTCTTTACCATATAGTACTGATTGTCCAGCAATCAAGAATATTATTACGAAACACTGGCCTATTCTCTGTACTGATGACACCATCGGTAAACTTGTGGGGACTAAACCCTCTTTTTTATATAGGAACAAATTAAATTTAAGAAGAATGCTATGTTATTCAAAAAGGGATGAATGGTCAATGCCTCTTGAACACACAAAACCATGTGGACGCTGTAATTATTGTAATTCTCTTGACCCCAGTCCATTTTTTGAACATCCTGACATGCACACTAACTTTAGCATACGTGCTGTAGCTACCTGTGATACTACTCATATAGTTTATTTGGCAGTGTGCCAAATATGTGATGCATTTTATGTTGGCAAAACCAATCGTCATTTTAAAGACAGGATAAGATAACACCTTTACCACATTAGGAAGGCTTCACCTCACAATGCCTTAGCTAAGCACGTAGCCCAAGCAGGTCCTGAACATTATTTCCTATTTAGAGCTCTTGAGAATATTAAACCCAGTATACGAGGAGGTGACATCAGGTATCATACTGAGAGTAAGGAGAGTATGTGGATAGTTAGATTGAGAGCAGATAGGGGTTTAGGTCTCAATGAGAGAGCCTCCATTAAACCTATGTTAAACAAATGGAGGAATGTTTGTAGATTTTATAATAAATGATGGAACATATATGTTTTTATCCCTTGAAATAGATTTCTTTTGACATATATATACATATTTATTAGAGCATCTTGAGTGTTCATGGAGAGTTTTTATATGTTTTTATATGTTTTTTATATTCATTTTATACATCTCATTATGTTTATATGTGCATATATCTTTAAGCTTAGATTAACTCATGAATATGTAACAAGAAGCAGCCAATAGGAGATGTTTTAACTGTATAAATGTAGCCTATGTACTTGAAGGTCTTTGTTACATGATCTGATGAAGCTCAAATGAATGAGTGAAAGCGCTTATCTGACCTGCAGTGGAATTAAAGTAGGATTTTAACCTGAGGATTTTGCCTTTCATTTGGATTTTAACCTGAGGATTTTGCCTTTCATTTCTACTTGTGACTCTGCATCAGCCTAGTTGCTCCTTTTGGTTTCATCAATATTATTCAAGTTTTTCTGGAGCACTGGGCGTTTATCCTGTTTGTCAGCAAGTGGTTTGTTCCTGTTTTATAATCTTAAAATGATGTCTATTTATGTTGTATAAATGCATAGTTATGCAAATCACAATCACATTAAAGGAAAAATGCTAAAAGAATTAACTATAGTTTACAGAGTATGAAATGTGAGCTCTGACCTTCCTAACTAGATGAATAGTTACAGGAAATGCTGGAAAGATAAGATAAACAACAAGACTGATTGCCAGATAAGTAGCTTGAGTTTTTCTAAAGCATCATTGTTATTAAAACATAATTGTTAAAATGTTTACAGGCAACACTATTTGGTATAAAATGTCACAATTGCATAGATTTCACTTATAATCTGTTTGCAAGTAAATGTTAAAAGGACAAAAAAAACCTCAGTTGCATCAAGTACAGCCAGCAAATGGGCTATAGTATATATACAGTTCAAATCAATTGTGCAGGAGGGTGTAAATACCTACTAGAGGTAATATACAGTGAAAGCTTTATTTAGTAACCTAATAAAATAAATGTATAACCAAAGTGTTAGGCTGACATACATTCTATTCTCACAGCATAAAGCAGGTAAACAGTGCTGAAGTACTACAGGAGGAGGGGTACTTTCTCAGTTTTACACTGACTGTATAAGGGGGAAGGGCACTTTCTCAGTTTTAAACTGACTGTATAAGCAGTACTGCAAAAGGGTCTGAAATAAAGCTACAGAAAAAATAAACAACAAGGGTCTGAAATAAAGCTACATAAAAATAAATAATAAGGGTCTAAAATAAAGCTACAGGAAAAAATATCTCATTCCTTCTTGACAATACTCTTTTAGGTAGAGGGAAAAACAGGTATTAGTGTATTAGAAATACTGGTAAACTGGATTAAACCTGACAGGATAAGATATTTTACAAGTTGTTAATAGCTATTATAATGGTTATTATTGTATTGTTTAGAATTAAATTGTATTTACAACCTGTTAAATTGTAAAGCTATACAAGAGATGGTTTAAAAAAATGAGATGATTTAAAATTGCTTTATTAAAGCTATACAAGAGAGAGAATAAAGATATGCAAAATGCATAAATGTTTCTAATAGCAAGAATGGTCACTATTTTTAATATGTTTTTGGCAAAACAATGTTGGTATAAAAAAGCATGAATATTTTTAATTGCTGAGTATGTAGTTTAAAATAACAGGACATAGTGCCAGTTCCATTAGATATTTCTAAAGAGACATAAACATTTTTCAAGATTTTGCTCAATATTAATGTTATTAAATTTGTAAGATTAGACTAAATGTACTTTACAGTCTTTGTATGTACAAATGCAGAAGAATTCAGTACAAATGAAATTAATGTCTAGTAATAAATATGTGTGAAAAACCATATTTAAAGAAAACAATGGGTCCAGGATACCTACTGTGTAAATACATCCTGTACAGGATACATTGTAATAAGTTTGAAAGTAATTTGTCAAGTTGTAATATCACTGGTTTTACCCCAGTAAAATAATTGCTTTCAAATATTTATTATCTAAGCCCAGTTCAGTATTCAACCAAGATGTTAATGGGCAGTTCAAAGACATGACCACAATGTTATGGTTAAAATGACATTAAAACTGTATATTTTTAGCAGTGTATAAATGCTTGCAGTAGCACATAGTTATTGTCTCTTATAGTTAATTCAACAGTTGCAAAGAGTTAATGAAACAATTCTAAGTCATAAATTAAATTCTCTGATTGCAAAATAATAAATTAATCAAGTAAAATTAAAACAGACACAGCTCATAACTGATAAAATATTTTCACAGAATGGTCTGCAAAAGAAAAAGTTGTTAAATACATTCAGGTTTGGTAGTAATACATGTTTTCATTGTATTAACTATGTAAAATTGCATTTTGACTTGTATCAAAAAAGACTAAAGGTTTTATATAAAAATAATGTGTTTTTTATATAGAATGTTTTGAGTATGTTTAAAAACAGAGGGAATTGTTAGATATTATGAATATAAATATGCTGAAAGATAAAGCATAGAATAAAAAGTTTGCTTGAATATATGTATAGAGTTTAACAATGTAAACTGTGCATTCATACTATATGTATAACAGACAGGCTTCTCTTCACAGCATCAAAAAGAAAAGCCTAACAAAGCAATATTGGAAAGCAAGGATTATATGATTTTCTCATGTTTGCAGAACAAATATCTATTAACAGACATCCTTTTTTATAAATTCAGCAATACGTGATGTTTTTCCAGTAGGAACAGCTTATACAGATGTTTCCTTTCAGAATGGCATCCTCACATCAGCAAAAGTGCTTAAATCACAAAAGGACAATATAAAAGTCTAAAAACAGACATTATGTGACTTCCCAGGAAATGTGTGCATGACTAGCTTTGTATTTAGCAATTGTAGTAATTCAGTTATGTGAGAGAAGGACAGAGAGAGGTATTTTGTAGAAGTCATCATTCATATCTGTAATGAAGGAAAACTTTGTAAATATATGCTACAAATCTGACAGACTACGTGTGGTTTGTTATAAAATAAGTTATCTGTAACTGTGCTTATAGCTGCAAAATATATTTCTTTATCAGTGTGCAATTTGAAAGGCTTGGTGCTTTAAACAGACTACAGATGGAGTCATGATGTGTCTCTGATTCAGCAGTAAACAGCAAGCAAGCAAGCAGCAGCAAGCAGAGCAGCGCCATATAATTTTTCAAGTAATGGCTCTCAGTTTGCAGTCATCTGTGAACTTTGTTAGCTAGAGTCCCTTAGTGTTGGCCTGTACTTCAGAAAAGTAAATGCCAAACAAGAACGGTCCCAGGACTGAACCCTGAGGTACTCCATTTGTCACTTGTCTGGAGCTGGATTTGGAGTCTGCTACTTTTACCGCCTGGGTTCAGTCAGTAAGCCAGTTGGCAACCCATCGAGTGATATAGGGATTTATGCCCAGCTTAGTAAGATGATCTATGATTCCAGAGTGGGGGATGGTGTTGAAGGTCTTGGCAAGGTCCAGATAGGCTGGGTGGACCACCTTACTCTTGTCCACAGCTCTGGAGACTGATTCAAAGAAGTCATTCAGGTTCAGGAGACAAGATCAGCCCTTCACAAACCCAAACTGCAAGGGATCCTGTGTTTGAAGGTTGACAATGTCTTTGTTTATAAGTTCTATAATAATGTGTTCCATGCCCTTGCAGATCAGGCTCGTTAGACTGATGGGATGGTAATTCCCGGGATCTAAGGTGGATCCCCCCCTTGTAGAGTGGGATAACTGAAGCTGTGCACTACTCAGTGGGCACAAAGCCTGAGGTGAGGCTATGATTAAACATGACACTTAGGTGAGGTGCCAGTTCATTTTGTATTTCATGTAGTGCACAGCCCGGGATGTCATCTGGTCCCATGGATGCTGTATTCTTAGCTTTGGAGAGTGTGGTTTCTACCTGTGTGGCTGTGATTACCAGAATTTGGCAATCTTTTGGTATTGAGATTGGCCCTTTAGGGGGTGAGAGGGGGGGTGAAGTTGGTACTAAATCTATCTGCCAGGATATTGGCAATATCCTTGGGATCAGTATATTTAATGCCATTCTGTTGTAGCTCAGAGCAGATCTGAGCAATGCCGTTTAGATTCTTGACATAACTATAGAATGCCTTGTGGTTGTCTTTGGAATCTTTGGCAATTTTATTTTCGTAACTAGCTTTGGAGGATTTTATGAGATATCTTAGCTTTTTACTGAGGCTGGTAAGGGAGGTTTTTGCATCTTGGGATTTTGCTCTTTTCTGCAACAGTTTCTTGCTTCTGTTGTTTAGTTAGTTTCTGGCAGGGGACGACCATAATGGCTTCCTTTTTGGAGGAGAGCATCTTGGTTCTATTTGGGACAGCATAATTCATGCACAAGTGGATGTGCTCATATAGTGCCTTAGTGTAGGATTCAGCAGTCGAACTTTCAGCTCCCATCTCCATGGGTAACATAAAGTTTGTCACTTCTGACTTAAGTAGCATAAAGTTGACTTTGGAGAAGTTTTTTACGGGGGTTTCCTTACTGGGGGGTGGGGGTGGGGGTGGTATGTGGATGTCAAGGGTGATTTGCTTATTGTCAGACCTGACCAATGAGGGGGTGACCACTGGTGTGGAGCATCTATCTCCCATGTTGGTAATGACCAGGTCTAGGATATTGGAGCCCCTGGTGGGACAATGGATTAGTTGATCCAGGGCTTTGAAATTTATGAATTCCAAGAAGCATTGGGAAAAGTTGTTGGTACCCAAGTAGTTTTCCCAGTTAATGGCAAGGTAGTTGAAATCACCCAATATTCGGGTGTTTGGCTGTATCTTAATATTTTCCAGTATGTTTAGAAAGGTGTAGTGAGAATCTTGGAGCATGATGGGGGATCTGTAGCAAGCTACAATTCGGGTTGCAGTCTTACCTAGTGTTAGTTGCACCTAGAGAATTTCAGATGCATTGTGTTGGGCAACTAGCCTGGAGGTGCAAATATCCTTGGTGAATATGGACACTCCTCCACCTTTAGTGTTTCGGTCTTGGTGGACAAAAAGTGTGGTAAGAGTTGTAGCCTGGTATTGCAGGGGTGCTCTCTGGAGTCTTGAACCAGGTCTCAGTTACTACACAGATACTGATGTTCTCCATTTTTAGGAGTGCCTAGAGAGAGTGCGTTTTGAGGTTTAAACTTTTAGCATTGAGTAGCATTACCTTCAGATTTTGCATACTTGTATCTGTTACAGAGGTGGTTTTGTCCTTTGAACCTTGCCTAAAAAAGGCACTATAGGAGTGACAAGAGCTTTAGCCAGTAACTTGAATCCCAGGAGTGACAGGTGCAGACCATCTCTGGCAAAGCAATGTGGTTTGTCGATCATGTCATCCCAGGCAGAAAGAAAATGGATCCCCTTTGAATGACACCAGAAGCTTAGCCAATTGTTGAAGTCAATCATTTTGTCCTTATACTGTGGTATCATTCTGGGCAAAGGCAGGATGCTACTCAGGGCTAGGATCATACCTGCCTGGGCCACATGATCTGAGATTTCTTCCATTTCTCTTTTCATGTAGTCCAGGGAGGTATGTCTGAATTCATTCACTCCAACATGGACAATGACAGAGTCATATTTGTACTTGTTGTGGAGTGACTTGAGTGCATGCATTATGTGGTGGATCCTGGCACCCGACAGGCAGCTGACTGTAATTTTCTCCTTGCTCAGCCCGGTGAGTGGGACATCAGTGTGCCTAACTATAGAGTCACCTATGACTAAAGTGTCGGGTACATTGTCTTGCCTTAGGGGCTGTTGTTGGGTGTTACACTGGTGTTGTGAGCTATGTGTCACTTTCAATCTGACTGGTGTTTGTTTGCATTTCAGCTTCGGAGGTCCTTGTTGCCTGAGCTGGTTAATGTTAAGGGCCTCCGCATATGTGGGTTTAGTGTTGCTATGTGTGGGTGTTGATGGTGTGGGTTTTGAAGGGCTATGTGTTGCTTGAGGTGTAGTGCAGGTGTTAACCTTCTCCTCTTGACTGTCTAGCACAATCTTGGCTAGAGAGAGCTTTGCTTCCAGTTTGGCTATGTAAGTGCATCTCTCACAGATTGTAGTTTTGGGTGGTAGGAGGAGACGGTTGTCTGTGTACATGAGGCAGTTGCTGCATTGCCCCAGTATGCCCAGATTCACCAGGTGGACAGGAGAAATCACCAGAAGTTGACCCTTGGACATACCTGTTTAGGTGCTTTTTTGTAAAGTACAAGAGCTGTTTTCCCTTACCTTTGCAAGGTACTTTGCAATTATAGGCTGGTTAGTGCCTACGATTAATTTCTCCTTATTAACAAGGAGAGTTGAGTGCTTGTATCAGTTTAAGGCTTCCTAGTGCTTTCCAGCAGAGTCTAGAGCAAGTGCTAGTCACAGGGGTTCAGATTTTAGAGCTACTACTGAGAAACCAGCTATTTCTAAGGGAAAATTTGAAGAGCAGACTTTCTGACACCTAGAATAGTTTAACCGTAGCCCCATGGTGCTATATATAACACACAGCTTTCTCTGTGTGTTATATATATATGAGCCTTAACTTTATAGCTCTAAAATATCCTGTCAAATCAGGTAACCCTAATCCATATTGTTCAACTGGAATTACCATCTTATCCCACTTGAACCTTGCCCTCATCCCCACTTTAAAACCATTTAACTGTTTATCAATTACTGTCCACAACTTCTCTTCTGTTTGATAAAGATATGCCTGACCTGTATATAAAACTAAGAGGGCTAAACACATTTTCAGTGCTTGTATCTTGCTATCTATATCCATAAACAAGAGCTTCCAATTTCTCATTTTTTTGTATTATCATTCATTTAGTCTTTTCCCACATATCCTTAGCTGCAATAATAGTATAATTTTTATTCCATACTTCTAAATACTTAATTTTAGTTTGTCCCTATAAATATGAATATTTCTAGAGCAATTCATGTGTGGGTTTATAGTTTATAGTGATCACATTTATCTTCATTAATTTTACATCCTGAAAAGACTTGAAACTGTTACAGAATGTTCAACAATAATGTGATATCCTTTTCTTGATGCAACAGGTATAAAATAACATATTCTGCAAATAAAGCCAACTTTTCTTGATTACCACACTAATTAAATCCTTACATTTCTGATTCCCTTATTTTATTTGATAATTTCTCTAAATATAAATCAAATAACAAAGGGGAAAGAGGAAATCCCTGCCTGGTCTCCCTGTTTAGACACAATTTGTCAGAAAAGAACCCTCCTACTTTAGTTTTTGCTTCCCATCCTTCATATATCCTCCTAAATAACCTTATTATTATGTCAGGGACTGCAAATGCTTCCATTGCCCTACTCATAAAATCCTAGCTTCCTCTGTCAAGTACTTTTTTATAATATTTTCAGTCTGTTCCTTATAAAATGTGTGGTTTCCTGGAAAAATACAGAGAATTGAAGTAACTAAATAATAGCATACGTTTGAGTTTCAGATGCCATATCCTTAAGAAAATGCATACTAACACAAATATTGTTATTCTAGCTATTCTTTAAATGTGATTTAAATAATATGTAAAATCTGTCCCTAGTGTGGTGCCTTTGTCCCCCAGTTATTTTTAGCTTTGTCCAGGTTTCTTCTGCTAAGAGGTTGAGAGGTATGGACATCTATGTATACATATACAGTATACTGTGTATACAGATACTGTTTTAACTATTTGAATGCCCTGCTGTATTTCTAGGATTACTAAGCCCTTTCCCCTATAAATTGTGGTCTTTCTAAATCCCACATACTTCTGGTACAAGTGTTTTTTGTTTATTTTCTCTCAAAAGAGAGGTATGCAAAACAAGTAAGCCCAAAGTACCTACTGTTTTTCCTGACTGTTTCAGGACATTAGCTGCCCCCCCCCCCAAATTCTGTACTTCTAACTGCAGTCTCTCTTTATATGCTGGTTTAACTACTTGTAAGCCCTGCTGTTGCTGTTTTTCTACTTCTACTAAAACCTTTCTCTTATAAATTCTTGTCTTCCTAATTTCTACATAACTCTTTGGTAAAATGGGTTTATTTTATTTCAATAAGAAAGGTATGCAAAACAAGTAAGTCATAGTACCTGCTGCCTTTTCTTGTTGTTTCTGTAGACTTGTACACCTGTGAAATCAGGGCCAGCCCTTTTCATCATACTATCGTCTATCCACCACTTTTCTGGTCTATTCTGATCATCCACCTCCCCCACAAGAAGAATTATAGCCTAATACCATGCCCTCGTCAAGCTTACTGATAGTTTTATTTGAAGATCCTTACCTGCAGACCTCGGTGCTGGCCTGCTCCATTTGCCCTCGGTAACACTCGGGCTCTCACCACTCACCACTTCCCTACCCTGCCCCATTTCACACCCTCCCCCACCACTGCCCCCTCCACAACCTTTCTCTTATAAATTCTTGTCTTCCTAATTTCTACATAACTCTTTGGTAAAATGGGTTTATTTTATTTCAATAAGAAAGGTATGCAAAACAAGTAAGTCATAGTACCTACTGCCTTTTCTTGTTGTTTCTGTAGACTTGTACACCTGTGAAATCAGGGCCAGCCCTTTTCATCATACTATCGTCTATCCACCACTTTTCTGGTCTATTCTGATCATCCCCCTCCCCCACAAGAAGAATTATAGCCTAATACCATGCCCTTGTCAAGCTTACTGATAGTTTTATTTGAAGATCCTTACCTGCAGACCTCGGTGCTGGCCTGCTCCATTTGCCCTCGGTAACACTCGGGCTCTCACCACTCACCACTTCCCTACCCTGCCCCTATTTCACACCCTCCCCCACCACTGCCCCCTCCACATCCATATTCAAAAACTCCCTCAAATCGCACCTTCTTAGTACATGGTTATGCCCTTGTATCACATAACCCTACCCATACTACTATTAACTCCCCAAATTCCTCTCTGATCACATGCTGGAGCTCTGATCCCCTGTAGGCTTGGTCATCTGAAAGGGTACTTTTAACTGTAGAATCTTACTTGATATATTTTCTTTTCTTACCAAAGTATGACTGTCATTGTCTTTTTACCCATGTTCTATATCTTTTACCTGGAGTGTTTTTATTAATTCTTGTTATATTACTATGCTCAGCATACATGATGTAACCTGTTTTGTGTATTATGCTGGATGTACTGTATTTGTATAACTTGATGTTGGAGCTTTTCTCCCCGGGCCTCCGCTGAAAATGGGCCTGGTCCAGTCGGAATTTCCCAGTTAACAAATGTAAAATAAATAAATAATTATACCTAGCCATCTCCACCCACCAATATGCCAACCAATCACAGATTAGCCACTCCCTCTCACTACCCTCCATTAACCTATACCAAATTACATCCCCCTCCATATCCCCAACTACAATAATGAAGCCATCACATAATCATAGAATAACCACTATTCTTTCATGCAGGCTCACTATCCTATTTATCCTAAAACTAACCCTCTACCTCACCTCTTACCAAATCCAACTAAATGCTACCTATGCTACCTCCAACAAAACATACCTCCATTTATATTCCTCACACTCCTTACTACAGCCATCACATATCCCCAAGCTTATACCATCACACTATGATAGCATCTAACTCACTCATTTTACTCCCAATAACTCCTAGCTCACCAACAACAAACAAGTATATAGCCATCCTAACTAAACTTTCCAAACTCTTATACCATATAAACTACCAACTGATCCAAGCAGGAGACATACACCCAAATCCAAGGCCTAACCCTATGCAAACTACCACAGCTAGTTCAACTAGACATCTATCAACTACTAGATCAAAAACCAGCCTACTAATTCTGAGCTAAATATTAAAAGTATTAACAATAAGCTACACTCATTGCATGCACTACTATCCACCTACTCCCCTGATATATTATGTCTGAATGAAGCCTGGCTAAAGCCCACTACAGCAGACAATGAGTTCCTTCCTACAATGTACTATACCATGATAGACCATCTAAAAAGGGGGGAGGGTTAGCATTATTCTAAGAACACCCTAAATATCACCACTATTAATCCCCAAATCTCTTCCTTCAATAACTCTGAACTCCTCCTAGCTAAACTCAAACTTAGCAGCAGAAAGTCAATCAATATTATCAAATGCTATATACCACCAGGTAGCAACATCCCTACCCTAGAAGCCTTCCTACAATGGACAAGTTAAAACCTGCTCCAGGAAACTATCATCTTCAGTGACTTTAATATAGATTGGAATGCATGTTCAGCTATTAACCCCACAAACCATATCAACCTCTAATGTCTCTCACAAGTCATCCAATCAAGCACTAGACTAGGAAATGCAAAAATCAAAGAGAGCCTCCTAGACTGGATCTTAATAAATATGACCAACACCTCTTACCAAGCAGGTGTGCTCTGGACTCCCTTAGCGACCATCAACACACCTTCCTACTAAAATTCAAAACCCAGGCCAACCTTATCCCCATATTACAAACAACCTGCACCACAAAAAAACTTTGACCCCAACAAATTCAAACTCGAGCTAAAGCACCATAACTGGAACATACTAAAAGTACTACCACTAGAAGAAGCCATAACCCAATTAAATAACACTTTCCTAGAAATCCTAAATGTCCATGATCCAGCCTGGCCCACTAAACTCAAAATGAAAATATCCCCCTGGCTTACCAGAGAGACTAAAAATGAAATATCAGAAAGGAACAAAGCCTGGTATCACTGGAGAGCCACAAAAACCACAGCACCTAAGGAACAATTCTAAAAACTTAGAAATGAGGCAAAAAAGCAGTTCTCTTCTTCTTTCGGTTGCTCCCATTAGGGATTGTCACAGCAGATCAACTGTTTCTATTTCCTCCTGTCCTCTGCATCTTGCTCTGTCACACCAACCACCTGCATATCCTTTCTCACCACATCCATAAACCTTATCTTAGGCCTTCCTCTTTTCCTGTTAGCTGGCAGCTTCATCCTTAGCATCTTTTTCCCAATATACTCTGCATCCCTCCACAGCACATATCCAAACCAATGTAATCTTGCCTTTCTGGCTTTGTCTCCAAACCTTCCAACCTGGGCTGACTCTCTAATATACTTATTCCTAATCCTGTCCATCCTCATCACACCCAGTGCAAATCTTAACATCTTCAACTCTGCCACATCAAGCTCTGACTCCTGCCTTTTTGTCAATGCCACTGTCTCCAACCCGTATAGCATAACTGGTCTCACTACCCTCTTGTAGACCTTCTCTTTCACTCTTACTGGTACTCGTCTGTCACAAATTACTCCTGACACTCTTCTCCACCCACTCCATCCTGCCTGTACTCTCTTCTTCACCTCTCTTCCACACTCACCATTACTCTGAACTGTTGATCCCAAATACTTAAACTCATTCACCTTTGCCACCTCTACTCCCTGCATCCTCACCATTCCTCTATCCTTCCTCTCATTCACACACATATATTCTGTCTTAGTCCTGCTGACCTTCATTCCTCTTCTCTCTAGAGCATATCTCCACCTCTCCAGGGTCTCCTCCTCCTGTTCCCTACTCTCACTACAGATCACAATGTCAAAAAATAATTATTTCCTACAGCTACAAAACAAGAATCAAAACAACCCCAAGAAATGCTGGGTAAGAATAAGCAAACTACTCCACCCTGGCAGACCCTCCACCCCACCTCCAACCTCCACTAGTGAAATCACAAATATACCAGACACGTTTAACAAATACTTCATAGAAAATATTTCTAATCTTGTTCAAAAGTAGCCCACATCCACTACCACTAATTACCCAGAACCTGTAGATAGATGCAAAACAACCTTCCAATTTCAACCCATCCCTACCAACTATGTCAAAACACTGCTATCCAAACTTAAACTTACTACAATAGCAGCTGATGGGATACCTGCTGAATACCTTCATTTGGCTGCCAATGAACTTGCCTTCCCTACATCTATCCTTTGAAACAGATCTATCTCAGAAACCTCAATACCGCCCATCTAGAATACCTCCTATATTATCCCCTTCCATAAAGGCGGTACCTAGACTAACTTAAGCAACTATTGCCCCATAGCCATCCTGCCTCCACTAGCTAAAATACTTTAGAATTGTATACACCAGCAACTTATGCCATACCTGCTTAACAACCAACTTCCCTCTCCTACTCAACATGGATTTTGGCCTTCTCATAGCACAACCACCACCCTACTCTCTTTCACAAACCTCATCAACCAAAATAAACACACAGGCAATCTAACTTCTGGCATAACCTTGGACCTATCAAAGGCCTTTGATATTGTCAACCATCTTAAACTAGTACAAGCCCTTACTGACATTGGCCTTAGTAACCAAGCATTAGCTTGGCTTCAGAACTATCTACAAGGAAGGCAACAAGCAATTGGGTGGGACAACAACCTGTCCACACTGCTACCCATCACTACAGGAGTTCCACAAGGTTTCATTTTAGGTCCCCTCCTAGTCTCCATTTTCACCAATAACCTCCACAGCATTTGTCAATATGCAACAGTTATACAATATGCTGATGACCCAACACTTGTCTATTCAGCCAATGATCCTCAGAAACTCCTCTTTATAACCCAAAAAGCCTTCTGTACCACTGTAAACTGGTTTCATAACAAAAACCTAATACTAAATTCCCCCCAAGAAAACAAACTGTTACTATTTACACCTAACAAATCTACCACAGTATCCAGCCCATTTAATATTGTGGCCAGTGATGGGACTGTCATCTTCCCTGACACTCACATTAAATTGCTAGGAGTGACCATAGATTCATAGATTCATTCATAGATTCATTGATAATAACCTCAAATTTGATCAGCATATAAATCAAACCATTAAAAATATTACCAAAAAACTGGGCAGTCTAGATAAAAATAAACCATTTCTAACATAACCTGCTAGGATAACAATTGCTCAGACTCACCTCCTTTTCACACTATTTTATGCCTCACCAATTCTCATCAACTTACCCAAAACTGAAATTGCCAAACTCAACACCTGTTGCAATCAAATTGCAAAATTTTCTACCGGTGCCCTCTACCAAGACCACTACTGCCATTCCCTAAAACAACTTGGCTGGCTTGAATTCCCTAATCTTTTAAACTATCAACTTTCCTTAGCCCACAATCTCCCAGACAAAACTCCATCTCTGGTCAATCTACTAGAACTACAAGCTAAATCTAGACAACTTCACTCTAGTGACAAAAATGTAATCAAGTTCACCAAAACCAACAACACATCAGGAGACTCCTTCTTCCCTAACTACATAAGCATAATTTGGAACACCCTGCCTATTGCTATTACCTCAGCAGGCTCAAAGGTTACATTTAACAGACTCCTGAAAGAGCACCTAAAGCACACATGGATATGCACATGTTCCCCACCTGGCTGACCTACCCCCACCATCTCCCCTTGCTCTTGCCCTCTGACTTCAGCTTCATCACCAAAATAATGCAACTTCTCTAGCTTCCTTCCAGCTCCACCTCTAATGCTAACCCCTTAGCCAATATCCATATATCACAGCTAGGACACTCTGTTATCTATCCACTAAACTTTACTTTTCTCTTTACACCTCTACTCTTACCTTATACTTAAGCTACTTATGCCTCCTGCTTTTCTTACTTAACCTGTTATCCAGTTTCCCATCTCTGTCTCGTCTCTTCTCCTGCTACTATACTCCCTACTACGTCTAATCTTTGCTCTCTTTGCTGTTATACTCCCTACTATGGCTAACTGTATAAAGCAAAAATGCAACCCCTACTAACGATGTTCACCATTATGTAATGCATCAACATAAAACTGTAAAAGATAAATATGTTAAATCATAAGCTTCAATGTTATGTTACTAGTCAATGTTAAGTTTGGTACTATTTATGTAAATCTGAATGCTTCTGTATACACCTTATATTTTGCTTAAAATTTAACTGTAGAGCTTTTCTCCCTGGGCCTCCACTGAAAATGGACATGCATCCAATTGGACTTTCCTGGTCAACAAATGTAAAATAAATAAATAAATAGATCTTTGTAAGGTCAGATAATTGTAATAAAGAAGACGCTCTGGATTTAGAAATTCTTAAGCCGGGAAGAGCTTGAATGGTGAAGGTGAAGAAAGTTGGCTCTGTCAGTTAAGTTCTGAGCATTTATATATCTTGATTTGGTAGGAAGGCATAATCTTGGATATACTAAGGGAGATGGTAGAGCAATTAAGTAAACCAACAATCACTAAGGGAATGAACACTGCAAAAGGCAGACTTTACTTTTCTTAAAAAAGAATATTAAGTTACCAAGGATGGTTGTGGATTAAAAAGTCAGACTTTCATTATCCATTTCACTGAAGGAGATTACAGAAGTAGTTTCTTGCTTTATGTCTTTAAAACAATGGTCTAAAACCTTTGATAAGGTGGTGCCAAATCCTGGGAGGGGGGGGGCATTTGTCTCTTACTGCAATGTGTAAACCCCTAAAGGATCCATGTATGCTGATGTTATGTGGAGCCACTGCTGTCACTTATGCAGATTGATTTTAAGACCTTCCTGAATATTAAACCAAAACACTAGATAATATCATAATTATGTGACTAATATGGATCAGGTGGGTCTTGTAATGTTAAGGACACCAGATGAGGCTTTTGGAGGACAATTCTTCCTTCCTTGACTGAGACCATCTGAGACCATCCCATACTTCATAACTGCTGGGCATTCTTGATGCAAATCAAGCATTGAGCAGGGCAGAATGGGCTATCTTGTGGAGAGATGAGTGGTAGTTGTCTTGTCTGTGCTACATATTCAGACACTGCAGAACACTGTACTAACTGCAGTGAAAACAAGCTAGCAAACCAAGACTACACTATAATAACTGCTGTGGAAACATGCTAACTAATGAAGACTACACTGTAATAACTACAGTGGAAACACGCTAACTAATCAAGACTACACTGTAATAACTGCTGTGGAAACAATTGCATTAAGCTGGGGATTGCAGATGCCTTGAGGTGTATTTTACAGTTTGTTTTTCTTAAACAACATTTTCATCCATTGATTTTCTGATAAAAAAATCATGATTAAGGGAAGAAATTCAGTCTTGTTTTTCATCCAAGGTTTCCCACTTTCATTTTAATGTGCCCTGACTGATCAAAACTACATTGTAATAACTAAATTAAGCTAGACGTGTAATGGCCTGTAGGCACCGATAAGGCATGGAGTTATAAATGCTCCAAGGTGTATTTTAGTGTTTTTTTCCAACCTTCTGATTCACTGATGGTGTAAACAAAAATCATCCATAAGGAAAAAAATTCAATCATACTTTTTTTATTTCAAGATGAAATGAGTTATATTCAAAGATTAATGCTCAAAGTTAACTACATATCAATGTTTAATAAACATAAAAGAAAAATGCATTTGGTGATGCATAACTCATACCTCAAACTAGTACTTTCTTCTCTACACCATCTTAAAAAAATTGTGACTTTCTGTGTATTCCTGTCTGGTATTTATTTTTGATGAAAATTAAGGGACAAATGGCAAAATCATATATTTGCAGTTGCTGTTGATGTTTATGTATATGTATATATATATATATATATATATATATATATATATATATATATATATATATATATAGGTTTAGTTTGAGCCATCAAAATTACACTTTAGCCAAACCTGGTTTTGCAAGTCCAGTTTTGCGAAAGTGCATTTCTCCGAAAAATCTGAAAAAACTGGTCTGCACCAGTTCTAAGTCAGCTGCTAGTTGCCGGATGATGCGGGACACCGGACGGGACTGGGGACTGGTGCCCGCCACAGCCAGGGTGATCCACAGGAAGGGCCCAGAGTGTGTCCAGAGTCGCCGCCTCCATACCTGCTGGCCCCGATGGGGGGAGCGCGGCAAGGGCTGGTAACACCTCATCCAGCTGTGGTGTGCACCCAGCCCTTCTTCACGCCCGAGCCCAACAGACCCAGCCCTTAGAGCCAATCCTTATCCTGAAGTTACGGATCTGGCATGCCGACTTCCCTTACCTACATTGTTCTAACATGCCAGAGGCTGTTCACCTTAGAGACCTGCTGCGGATAAAGGTACGGCCCGGTGCGAGACATACACCGTCTCCCCCAGATTTTCAAGGGCTGGCGAGAGCTCACCTGACGCTGCTGGAACCGCAATGCTTTCCAGGGCGTGGGCCCCTCTCTCGGGGCGAACCCATTCCAGGGTGCCCTGCCTTTTACAAAGAAAAGAGAACTCTCCCAGGGGCCCCCACTGGCTTCTCTGGGATCATTTGCATAACCGCACTGGATGCTGTGAGGTGCCTGTCTTCACCACTCCGGATTCAGGGATCTGAACCCGACTCCCTTTTGATCGGCCGAGGGCGATGGAGGCCATCACCCATCCCTTCGGAATGGTGCTCGCCTATCTTTCAGGACCGACTGACTCATGGTCAACTGCTGTTCACATGAAACACTTCTCCACTTCGGCCTTCAAAGCTCTTGTCTGAATATTTGCTACTACCACCAAGATCTGCACCCACAGCGGCTCCACCTGGGCCCTAGCCCTGGGCTTCAGTGCCACCGCGGCGGCCCTCCTACTCATCGTGGTGTAGCCCCCTTGGCTCCCATCATCAGCGATGGCCGGGTATGGGCCTGATGCTCTAGTGCCATCCATTTTCAGGGCTAGTTGATTCAGCAGGTGAGTTGTTACACACTCCTTAGCTGATTCCGATTTCCATGGCCACCGTCCTGCTGTCTATATCAACCAACACCTTTTCTGGGGTCTGATGAGCGTCAGCATCAGGCACCTAAACCCGGCATTTGGTTCATCCAGCAGCGCCAGTTCTGCTTACCAAAAGTGACCCACTGGGCACTCGCATTTCATGCCAGCTCCAAGCCAGCGAGTCGGGCTTCTTACCCATTTAAAGTTTGAGAATAGGTTGAGATTGTTTCAGCCCCAAGACCTCTAATCATTCACTTTACCAGATAAAACTTCATCCGCTGAGTGCCAGCTATCCTGAGGGAAACTTCGGAGGGAACCAGCTACTAGATGGTTTGATTAGTCTTTCGCCCCTATACCCAGGTTGGATGACCGATTTGCACATCAGAACCACTACGGACCTCCACCAGAGTTTCCTCTGGATTCATCCTGCCAAGGCATAGTTCACCATCTTTCAGGTCCCACCAGGTGTGCTCACGCTCTACCTCCCTGCCGGGATGGGTGAGACAGGCCGGTGGTGCTCCCCCCGCATGGGGCAGGGGGATCCCACCTCAGCCGGCATGCGCCGGCCCTCACTTTCATTGTGCCATGGGGTCTCCTGCCCACCCTTGGACTTGGGCACCTATTAGACTCCTTGGTCCATGTTTCAAGATGGGACAGGTGGGTCACTGAAGTCGCCGCGGACTCCGGGCACACGAGGTGAGCCAGCCAGCCCGGCAGCGGGACATGGTTGGGCTGCACTGAGGGAAGTCCGGCCCAGTTTACAGTCTTGCTGAGAGCTGGGGGCCCCCGCTGTGAGGGCAAGGGCGGGTGCGCCGGCGGTCGTCTCCCACGACCCCGGGGCATGGCGAGGGCTGATGCCATGGGCTGTAACACTCCCCTCTGTGAAGGGGAGCCACCTTCTGACTGGCCTTCCTGGCTGACCCAAAGACAGTCACAGTGCACTGCCTCGGAGGAAGTGCACCCGACGGCGGCCGGCACACCCGGGGATGGTCCCCCACCCCACCAGAGGGGGAGGGGGTCCACCTCGCCCAGACGACTGGCACAGCCGCAGGGTTGAATCCTCTGGGCGGACCGCCCGGACCCCACCCATTTACTTCTGAACAGTTTCACTCCCTCTTGAACTCTCTCTTCAAAGTTCTTTTCAACTTTCCCTTACGGTACTTCTCCGCTATCGGTCTCGTGCCGGTGTTTAGCCTTAGATGGAGTTTACCACTTACTTTGGGCTGCATTTACAAACAACCCGTCTCTGGGAAGACCTGATCCTGATGTGCCGGGGGAAGCCACCGGCCTCACACCGTCCACGGGCAGAGCCTCGATCACAAGGACTTGGGCCCTCTGGGCGGCGCTGGGGAGACGGACTCCTGTATGCCACATTTCCCTGTACTCATCGCCCAAGTGGGAATTCGGTGCTGGGCTCTTCCCTCTTCACTCACCGTTACTGAGGGAATCCTGGTTAGTTTATTTCCTCTGCTTAGTAATATGCTTAAATTCAGCGGGTCGCCACGTCTGATCTGAGGTCGCATTACGAGCAGGGTCACGGGGCGGCAGGATGGCGGAGGCCTCAATGGCAGGGGTGGACAGGCAGATCATCCTCTTCCCCACCCCAGGAACCCCCGCATACCCACCCCCTGCCTCCAGACCTCCGGGTGGTGGAGGAGGAGGATGGCCGACGCAGCCCCAGCACGCGGGAACTGAGTGGGCATCGGGCTCCATCCCTGGAAGGCAGCCCAGTGGTGCTACCATCTACAGCCTCTGGGGATGTGGGCCGGACACGCACCTTCTCCCTCCCATCCTCAGACGAGCTTCCCGGCTCGGGGCTGCGTGGGGACTTGTCTCTTCCATCCGTGTCTCTCCCTGAGGGGGACGGGAGGGCCCGCTGCAGGCTCCTTTAACTCCCCAGCCATGTCCTCTGCTGGGGCCAGTTGACCTCCTTGGTCAATGGAAGGCACGATGACCCTCAGACAGGCGTAGCCCCAGGAGTAACCAGGGGCTGCAAAGTGCGCTCAAAGTGTCAATGATCAATGTGTCCTGTAATTCACATTAGTTCTCGCAGCTAGCTGCATTCTTCATTGGCGCATGGGCTGCATGATCCACCACTCATAGTCGTACTGCTTCTCGTCCACCGGGGGCACCACTGCCCACGTGGCATCGCACATCAAGACGAGCACGTGAGGTTTCATGGGTGTCATCGTGGGTGCCCAGACCAGGGTTACTGGCCCTACACCATGGGACAGCAGGAAGTCCCGTGGCAGCTGGCACGTGGCTGCACTGCTGACTTTCCAGGTATTTGATGCCCTCAGCAGGTACCCGCGACCGACATTGAGGGGAGAGGACTCTGGTGTGCCACCCCCGGGGGCGGCCCCACATGGCCGGAGGGGAGGCTGCCGCCCCCCCCTGCCGGGATGGTGCTCTCTCCCTCCCCCTACCATGTGGGTAGCCAGCCGCCTCTGGGGCGTGTGGCAGACTGCACCACCAGGCTGGGGGCACACTCTGCCACCATCCCTTGCTCTCACGCTACCTCTCCCTCCCTCCCCCAGGAGCCATGGGCTCTGTTCCACCAGCCTCTGCAGGGGAGCGCTGAGAGAGGGGAGTCAGAGAGAGGTGCAGAGAGAGAGAGGCACAGAGGGTCAGGGCAGTGGAGCATGAGAGGCCCTGGTACGCGGGGACGGTACTGTCCCAGGACCCTCAGCATTGATGATCCTTCTGCAGGTTCACCTAAGGAAACCTTGTTACAACTTTTACTTCCTCTCGATAGTCAAGTTTGATCGTCTTCTCGGCGCACCCCCGGGGCCATGACTGACTCCAGTGGGGCCGATCTGAGGATCTCACTAAACCATCCAATCGATAGTAGCGACAGGCGGTGTGTACAAAGGGCAGGGACTTAATCAATGCAAGCTTATGACCTGCACTTACTGGGAATTCATTGTTCGTGGGGAATAATTGCAATCTCCGGTCCCTATCATGAATGGAGTTCAGCGGATTACCCAGACCTGTCGGCCAAGGGTAGACACATGCTGATCCATTCAGTGTAGCATGCGTGCAGCCCCGGACATCCAAGGGCATCACAGACCTGTTATTGCTCAGTCTCGTGTGGCTGAAAACCACTTGTCCCTCTAAGAAGTTGGAGATGACCGCACAGGGTCACATAACTAGTTAGCCTGGTGGAGTCTCATTCGTTATCAGAATTAACCAGACAAATCGCTCCATCAACTAAGAACGGCCATGCACCACCATCCACAGAATTGAGAAAGAGCTATCAATCTGTCAATTCTTTCCATGTCCGGGCCAGGTGTGGTTTCCTGTTTTGAGTCAAATTAAGCTGCAAGCTCCACTCCTGGTGGCGCCCTTCCATCAATTCCTTTAAGTTTCAGCTTTGCAAGCATACTGCCCCCGGAACCCAAAGACTTTGGTTTCCCAGAAGCTCTCCAGCGGGTCATGGGAATAAGGACGCCAATTCACTAATTGGCATAATTTATGATCGGAACTATGACGGTAACTGATCGTCTTTGAACCTCCGACTTTCATTCTTGATTAATGAAAACATTCTTGGCAAATGCTTTCACTTTCGTTCGTCTTGCGCTGGTCCAAGAATTTCACCTCTAGCGGCACAATACGAATGCCCTGGCCTTCCCTCTTAATCATGGCTCCAGTTCTGAAAACCAACAAAATAGAACCAAAGTCCTATTCCATTATTCTTAGCTGAAGTATTCAGGTGACCGGTCTGCTTTGAACACTCTAATTTTTTCAAAGTAAACGCTTTGGACCCCCAGGACACTCAGTTAAGAGCTTCAAGGGCGCATCGAGAAGGAGGGGCTGAGACAGGTGGTAGCTCACCTCACAGTGGACCGCCAGCCCGATCCCAAGATCCAACTATGAGCTTTTTAACTGCAGCAACTTTAATATACGCTATTGGAGCTGGAATTACCATGGCGGATGGCACCAGACTTGCCCTCCAATAGATCCTTGTTAAAGGACTTAAAGTGTACTCATTCCAATTACAGGGCCTCATCACTACCTCCCCGAGTCGGGAGTGGGTAATTTGCACACCGGCTGCCTTCCTTGGATGTGGCAGCCATTTCTCAGGATCCCTCTCCAGAATCGAACCCTGATTCACCATTACCCGTGGTCACCATGGTAGGCACAGATAATATCATTGAAAGTTGATACGGCAGACATTCGAATGTTGCGTCACCTTCACGAGGGCACGCGATCGGCCCGAGTTTTTCTAGAGTCACCAAAGCTGCCTGGCCGAGACCTAGATTTGTTTTGGTCTGATAAATGCACGCATTGCCTGAAGGTCAGCGCTCATCAGCATGTATTAGCTCTAGAATTACCACAGTTATCCAAGTAACAGTGGAGCGATCAGAGGAAAAATAACTGATTTAATGAGCCATTTGCACTTTCACTGTAGTTTCCGTGTGCACTGAAACTTGCATGGCTTAATCTTTGAGACAAGCATATGCTACTGGCAGGATCAACCAGGTAGGAGCACCTCGGCGGGCGGATGGAGGGGAGGGGCTGGAGCCCATGACCTCCACTCATGGGAGGGGTTTCTCTCCCCGCGGAGGGGGCACACCGGGTGCTGGTCGTGGACCAGCAGCTGCGACCCCGGAGGAACTCCCCTCGGCTGCGGAGGGGCAGGCCTGCCATCATCCGGACTTCTGCATCCTGCTCCTTTCTGTTCCAGGGCTCCACGGTCCCCGTCTCCCCAGATCTCCTGGAGGCTGCATGGCTGGGCCATGTCCCCATGCCCTCGGATCCCCTCAGGCGGACCTCCCTCCAATCCCGGCCAGCCCTGCGGATCTCCCCTTGGCCACGGAGGGGCAGATCCGCTCTCATCGGGTCTTCTGCATCCCACCCCTTTTCCCATCCAGAGGAGTTCCGGGGACTTTGCAATATTTTGGGGACTCTGTCAGGTCCTGGCCGAGGCCAGACGCCTTCCCCCTGCCCAACAGGAGCTCTTGGGGTCCTGCGGACTCCCGCTGGTCACCCCCTTAAGGACTTCCACCTGGAGGGGGGACAGTTGGGACCCTCTCACCTGGCTAGGGTGCACCCTCCTGGCCTCTTTCCACCTCTCTCCCCCTTCCGGACTTCTGTTCCAGAGGGGGCCGTGGTCTGGACCCCTCTCACCCAGGTGAGAGCTCTCCCAGCCCGGCTGATTTCAGCCTTTCTCTCCCTTCCGGACTTCCGTCCCGGAGGGGGCCGAGGTCCGGAGCCCCCTCACCAGGTGGGAGCTCTCCCCTCCAGGCTTCCACTTCTACAAGGGCGGGAGAGCTCTTCTCACAGGTTAGATATCTCCTGGAGGCTGCAAAATTGTTCTGTGTCCCCCGTGCTCTCTGAGCCTCTCAGGGGGACCTCCCTCTGATCCTTCCCAGCCTCGTGGAACTCTGTTGGCCCGCGAGGCCTCAGATGGTCTCTCATCCAGGCTTCTGTGACACCGGTTCTGCCCTTTGCCCTCCACGTAGGGCTTTCAAACTCATGAGGAAGATGGCCCAGCATCTCTGCGGATTTTGCTGCTCGTGTCTGCCTCTCTCCCCCACCGAGCCAAGTGACATCGAACCTGCTCCGCTCTGAGCCTCCTGGCCCACGGCCTCTTGCCCCCTGCATGCTGCCGTTCACAGAGCCTTGGCCCCTTGGTGCCGGGTGGATGACTGGAGGCCGAAACGCTGCCCGTGGATGGACCTGTGTGTGAGACATCACAGCGGCTGTACCTCCACACCCCTGAGGGCCAGGAGGATGGGATAGCAGACCTAGCTTCTGGGGGAGGTACTCGGCCCACCCACAACATCCGCCGACTTCCCCAGCTGGCCCCAGGTGCGAGATGCTCCGGTGGCTGTATCTCAACACCCCCGAGGGCCGGGAGGATGGGATTGAGGACCTGGTGTCCCTTGGCTCACCTGCACCATCCTCCAACTCCCTCAGCTGGCCCTGGGTGTGAGACATCTTGGCAGCTGTATCTCTGCACCCCTGGGAGCCGGGAGGATGGGAATGGGGACCTGGCTTCCGGGGGAGGCCCTTGGCTCACCTGTGGTGTCCGTCAATTCCCCGGCTGGCCCCGGGTGCGAGACACCTCAGCGGCCATATCACCACAACCCTGGGGGCAGGGAGGATGCGATCGCAGACCTGGCTTCCAGGGGAGGCGCTTGGCCCACCTGTGATGTCTGCTGACTACCCCAGCTGGCCAAAGGTGCGAGATGCTTCAGCGGCTGTATCTCCACACCCCGGAGGGCTGGAAGGACAGGATCAAGGATGTGGTTTCCCGGGTAGGCCCTCGGTCCACCCGCACCATCCGCCGACTCCCCCGGGCTGCCCTGGGTGTGAGATTCTCCGGCAGCCATATCTCTGCACCCTCGAGTGCCTGGAGGATGGCATCGAGGACCTGGTGTCCTGGGGAGTCCTTCGGCCTGCCCGTGCTGTCCGACAACTCCACTGGCCCCAGGTGCGAGATGCCTTGATGGCCATATTTCTGCACACCCAGGGGCTAGGAGGATATGCTCGGGGACCTGGATTACGGGAGAGGCCCTTGTCCAACCCACACCATCCATCGACTCCCCCGGTTGGCCATGGGTGCGAGAAACCATCACAGCTGTATCTCTGCACCCCTGGGGGTGGGAGGAAGGGATGCCCTGAGCTGGGTTCCCCAGACATCCCTACACCCTCTCCTGGGGACCATGCACCCCCGCCGGGTCGCCCCTCCAGGGATGACCCTTAAGCCCGGGTACCCGATCCTTGTCCCCCTCCATGCCCGCAGGGGTTCTGGCTATCTGGACGGAGGTGCCGGCGGGGTGCGGAGTAAGGGGCATGTCCGAGGACCTCCTCCCATGAGGTTAGCCCCACCGCTGGGTCACATCCGGACCCCGCACCCTTGGTCCCTCGGTCCCCCGGCCTGCCGCCGAGGAGCAAAGTCCCACCCATGATCTGAACCCCGGTGGGGGAGGGAGGGTGGGCCTGGCAGGCCCGAGGATGGATCCCCCCTCCCCATGAGGGCACAGAGCCCATCCCCCTGCCTGAGACAAAAGCTTGGCTCGAGGGCTGACTTTCAATAGATTGCAACTTTTTGCTGTTCTGCTACATACGAAACCCTGACCCAGAATCAGGTCACCTATGAATGATTTAGCACCCGGTTCCCCATGAACATGCGATGCACTGCTGGAGAGAGGTTGCTCCCTTTTGTCTGCACTCTGACCCAGTGACGAGCGGCGTTCCTCGCCAGCCTTGCGGCCGGCTATCCCTGGTCAACCGGAGATCTGCGGCACTGTGATATCTTTATGTTTAGGTGGGATTCTGACTTAAAGGCATTCAGTCATAATCCCACAGATGGTAGCTTTGCACCATTGGCTCCTCAGCCAAGCACATACACCAAATGTCTGAACCTACAGTTCACTGAAACATAAAAAAAAAACAAATACACTAAACTGACTTATGTAAGGTGGCAAGCTCACCACACCCCCCACACCCATGCTACTAATATATACCAACTCTGAGATTGCACTACAGTGGGGAAAAGGGAATATTTCCTTATCACCACTGTACTGCGATCTACAACAACAAACTTGGTGAACTGTAGTTTCGCTAATGTGCATTTTTGGAAAAATGCACTTTTGCAAAACTAAGTTTCGCTGAAGTGTAATTTTGATGGGTCAAAGTAGACCCATATATATATATATATATATATATATATATATATATATATATATATATATATATATATTGCATGTATGTATATACACAGACACACAGGCACATACACACACACACACACACACACACACACACACACACAGACACATATATATATATATATATATATATATATATATATATATATATATATATATATATATATATGTATATATATATACACTCATATATTTATATACACAGGCACAAACGCCAACACACACACACACACACACAGCAAACCTCTAACCCTTTCCTGCAAAAGACAACTACTTTCTATATACCATTTTAATATCAGACTTATACAAAACTGAAAAACAACAAAAATATTTGCTGTCAGGAGTGTCAACCATACGTAAATGAAAAGTTTGTTTACCCTCCCACAAATTCAGGCATCTGTGTATATATCTGATGTTTCATTGTGAGGAAAATGAAAAAAAAAACAGTAATGTTTCCAACTTGTTACTTTCAGAAAGTAGTGTACAGTACATTTAAGAAAATTAAAAAAACAAAAATAACATTCTGTCCACAGCCCAACACAAGAATAGTGACCTCTGAGGTTTGAGGGGAAAGTTAAAGAAACAATATGATAAAGAAATATTACATGAATCCCAGCAAAGAAAACATCAATCAAAACAAATATAAGCCAGGAAACACAGAGGCAAAAATGAATGCAAATTACATAAATTTTATTTATTTATTTATTTATTTTACATTTGTTAACCCGGGGTGTCTGAGCCGAAAAGGCTCTTTTTCAGCAGAGGCACGAGGAGAAAAGGTCCACAAAGAAAAATTACAGACACATTTAGTGATCAGTATACACACAAATTAAAAGAGACATGTTTTTACAGTGGTATGCGGCACATAAACAGTTACAATGGAGAGAACAAACAAAAAAATATTAATTTTAAAAATAAAGGTAATTAATAGATTTGTGGTGTACAGCTGAAATTTGGAACATAGGTAGAATATATACATAGTACACAGGTACAGTACATACATTGTAGATTAGCCAGTGTTTGTGAGTAAGATTGAAAACTATTATCAAGTGTGTTAGATTTAGTATGTATATGTTATCCGCTTTCACTAGCCTGGGGAGCAATCATGGCAGTGCCAACTTTGCTTGAGATGTTGCCTGATGAGGTCTTTAAAGGAGGCTTTGGATGATGTGTTTTGAATGCTAGTAAGGACAGAGTTCCATTTTTTAGCCACTGAACTACTATATAGTGCATCTCCAAAGCTATTGTAGCTGTTGGTGACTTCTAGTAGTAGTTTGCCTGATGATCTAAGAGGCCTTTTGGCTGAGTGATGTTGTACTAGGTTTTTGAGGGCAGGACACTTATTGGGGAGGTAATAGAATGACAGAGGCAGAGCTGATTGTAGGTTAGGAGGTTGGGCAGTTCAAGCCAGTGGAGCTGTATCAAAGCAGTACAGTGATGAGTTCTATATGAGCAATTTGCAGTAAAGCGGGCAATTCTGTTATAGCAGGCTTCCATTTTGCTTAGTTCAGTTTTGTTGAGACTAGTCAGAATGGGAGATGCATAGAGTAGGGTGGATAAAAGTTTGGAGTGAGCAATGGCTGATCTTGTGTTGTTGGTAAGAAATGGTTTGATACGGTAGAGTGACCCCAGTTTGGCATGTATTTTTTAATACTTAAGTAGAGATGACTATCAAATATTAGGTGGGAGTCAATGGTTATTCCCAATAGCTTAGCCTGTGCCACTGGAGCAATTGGAGTAGCATTTGTGGAGTAGATAGTGAATTGACTGTTAGTGTTTTTGTTAGAACTAGTTATAATCATAAGCTGAGTTTTCTTTGGATTGAGGATAAGTTGGGCTTTGTTAAGGTAATTTTCAATGTCAGAGAATGCTAGTTGAGTTGTTTGCAGGAGGGTGGGAATGTTTTGTGCAGCACAGATTAAGGTAGTGTCATCTGCATACTGAATTATAGATGCATGCTGTGTGGAGGTATGGAGGTCATTTGTGAAGACTGTGAATAGTAGTGGTCCTAAGATAGAACCCTGTGGGACTCCTATAGTTATGGGCAGCTGAGGAGAGAGAGAATTTTCCCATTTCACAGCTTGGTACCTGTCAATTAAGTAGCTTTGGAACCAGGTAAGAGTGGAATTTGATAGATGATATTGGTTTAATTTGTTTAGCAGGATTTGGTGTGAGGCTGTGTCAAATGCTTTGGACATATCCAAAAAAAGAGTTGACACTTGTAGGCCTTCATTTTTGAAATGGTTTACTGTGTCTGTGAAGCAGAGGAGGGCTGTAGTGGTACTATGGGCAGGTCTGAAACCATTCTAAGTAGGTGACAGGATGTTGCTGTCTAGGAGATAGTTTAGCATCTGGGTATGGATGCATTTTTCTAGAATTTTGGCCAGGGGGTGGGGCAAATATATAAATTAATATGTACTTTCAATTTGATGGAATCTGGTAAAGTTGAAGAAATAATGGATTCTTCCCCAACCCCCCACACAAACTACAGTGACTTTCTGTGTACACCTCTGAACAGGGCTGGTTTTAGACTAGCTACGGTTCAGGGCATGTGCCACTACTCAGCCTGTATCAATATTGACATACACAACCTTGTTGCACAAGGGCCACAAGCCCCAAGAAGCTGTGAAGGTCTGGATATACTGCAATCCATTTAATGCTGTATTGTTTTGTCAAAGACCTTAAACTGAACAAATCACAAAAAGATTATTTACTTTCATCAAGAAAACTCCCATCCCCAACATGCAGCTATAACCACTTCAGTGTGCAATTCAGACATCTGATTGTGATAGAAGAGGATGGCCGTATAATGTAGTTCACGTAAAGAGTTGTCCTACATTAAAAGTATTCCAAGTTGCTTTGTGTGTTTCACATAAGTACTGCAAAACCACAATAATGAGCTGCAACAGCAGGCAACTAGTCAGTTTCCTCTACAGACAGCCCAAAGAATTATACCTATTTTGTCTGTCTGTGTATATATCAGGTGTCCAGTTCAGTATTTCAGGCGTGCATCTTGCTTCACACATATCTACACTGACCCAGAAAGCCAGATAATGACTGTTTAAACTGAAGAACAAAAGATGAGTTTCTTTCAAAAGACTGCTCCAAATCCCACTCAGCAGTTATAGCTACTTCTTTATGCATTCAGATGTTTCTGGTATATGACAGCCATGTATTGTGTTCCAGCTCTGTCAACTTCTATGCAAAGAGTAGTCACAGGTTAAAGTGTTCCAAGTAGCTTCACATAAATCATGTTAACTCTGCAAATGCACACTAGTCCTGCAAAACTAGATAGTGACTGTATAAAATCAGAAAGCAAGAGGGTAAGTTACTTTCTGTAGACAACCCTTCATCTTCAATTATAAGTAAAAATAATAGCCATGTATTGTGTTTGACAAAAGTTACTTTAAACACAGAAGTAGAGATACAGAATGATAGCATTAACCTTATTAGACCTTGTTTTAAGAGCTCTTCTGGAGAAAGGGCTAATCTGTGGGATAGTCCCTGCTGTTTAGAACTGGCTACTTGAAGAAGTGTGGCAGCAAGAGCTACAATTATTTAGAAATAAAGAGCAACTAATTTACTCATTCACTCCAATGGAGTTCTGGAAGTTTGTATAACTTCCAAAGACTGCATCCTGAGCTTTTTGATAAAATCAAGATATGTCCTCATATTTCAAACAAATGTTCATATCTCTGGAACCGAAAGGGCTGCTAAATACATGTAAATGGCAAACTGTTTGGCACAAAAAATTCTTTATAGTGGTAGTGTTCATTAGATTCTAGGTCTTAATCTTGATTTTGTAAGACATAATAAACATAGTAAATATTAATTGTGTAATATTTTCTAAATGGCTTACAAAAACTCAGTAACCACTGACGCTATGCATAGACTGTCAGCAACATTGTGCCTATCTATCTATCTATCTATCTATCTATCTATCTATCTATCTATCTATCTATCTATCTATCTATATCTATCTATCTATTTATCTATCTATCTATCTATCTATCTATCTATCTATCTAGTAATCTGTTAGCTTTCATGTGAGGCTACACAGTCTTATCTGTGTTACTTGGTTGTTTTATTATTTAGAAAAAAATATGACAATGTTGATAATGTAAATAAACAACACATGAACAACAAATAAGTTCATATGTGTTGCTCATTATGTAAGCTTTAACAACTCTTTATATAGCTTGTATATATCATGGTTTTGGAATTATTAATGGAAATATGGAGCCTAAAGCCTAGCCCATAGAAGTGCCTTGGCATCGTGCCGCCTGACGTTAGTTCCCAGTGCCTCTATCAAGCAGAGCCTCTAGAGTGATCCCTGAGGTGAACTTTATATTTCCCATCCACTCATCAAGATTTCTCTGGAAGAGGGCCAGTGAGGTGCTCTACTTGACATGTATGAAAAGTCTTATCCAGAGCATGGGCAGTCTCTGGGTTATGAACCTGTTCCTCCAGCATGTTCTGTTGATTGTGGTAATGAGATTGAGGTCTCTAGAGTGTGTGGTGCGAAGGGATTGGTATTTCTTTAGATGTATCATTTCTAACAGAGCTGGGTCAGACATGGCTTTGTAAGTCAAGCAGAGATCATCTCTTAGTAGATGATATGAGACAGAGAATAGTTGGAGTTATTTTGAGTCTGTCCATGTAGGACAAGTGTTTAAGGCCTAGGATCCTCTTCATTAGGTACTTTTGTGGCCTTTCCAGCTGTTGCATGTGTCTAGTGAGGTACATGCCTAATGGGGCAATATACTCGATGATTGGCCTAATGAAGGAAGAGTAGAGAGACAGATGATGACCTCTTTCTTCCTGGATGCAAAACCCATGGTAATAAGATGTGCCACACAGAAGGACTTTCTGACCACAGTGGCAATGTGGTGATCAAAGGAGAGGTTGCTGTCAACCTGTGTCCTCAGATCTCTTATAATGCCTTCAGTGTTCAGTGGGCTCCCATCAATGTGGTAATTAGTGGGAACTGAGTTTTTCCCAAAGGGGATGATGACGCATTTTTTTTACATTAAGCTTAAGGCCAAGGTTTCGACACCAGTCATTGGTCTCAGTGAGGCCTTTCTTTAGGATGTCTACATCATTTGGGGAGTTAATAATAGCTCCCAGCTTGCAGTCATCTGTGAACTTGGTCAGCCAGAGTCCCTCTGTGTTGGCCTGGACTTCTGAGAAGTAGATGCCAAACAGGAGAGGACCCAGGACCAATCCCTGTGGGACTCCACTCATGACTGGTCAGCAGTCTGACTTGGAAGCCGCTACTTTCACACTGTGGGTTCTATCTGTGAACCAATTTGCAACCCACTTAGTGATATAGGGGTTGATGCTTAGCTTGGTGAGTTTATCAATAATTCCTGAGTGGGGAATGGTATCAAAGGACTTGGCCAGATCGAGGTAGGCTGTATGAACTGCCTTGCCCTCATCCACAGCTCTGGTGACTGACTCAAAGAAGTCAACCAAGTTGAGCAGGCATGATCAGCCTTTCACAAAACCAAATTGTGTGGGATCTAGAGTTTGGAGATTCTCTATATCTTTGTTAATTAAGTCCATGATGATGTGCTCCATCGCCTTACATATCAGACTTGTCAGGCTAATGGGACGATAATTCCAGGGTCTGTAGTCGCTCCCCCTTTATGGAGAGGAATGACTGTAGCAGTGCACCATTCAGTAGGGACAAAGCCTGAGGTGAGGCTGTAACTGAACAGGGCACACAGATATGGTGCCAGTTCACTTTGTAGTTCATGTAGAACACATCCAGGGATATTGTTGGGTCCCATGGAAGCTGTATTCTTGGCCTTGGACAATGCAGCTTTAACCTGTGCTGCAGTAATACTGGGTGCCTGCCAATCCTCCGGTATTGTGAATGGTCCTTTAAGGGGGGGGGAGAAAGGGATAAAGTTGGCACTGAATCTGTTGACCAGTATGTTGGCAATATGTGTTGGCTCAGTATAGGAGGTACCATTCTGCAGTAACTCAAAGCAAACCTGGGTATTACCGTTGAAATATTTTGATATAACTATAGAAGGCTGTGTGGTTGTTTTTAGTGTCTGCCGCAATTCTGCCTTCATAGCTGGCTTTAGAGGTTTTGTTGGGTATGCCTAGTTCCATGCATTTATGTATGTGTTCGTACAGTGCATTGGTGTATGATTCAGCAGTCATGTATCTACTTTCCATTGACATGGGTGCTGTGAAGTTAGCCACCTCTGTTTTTAGGAGCCCAAAGTCAGCTTTGGAGAAGTTTTTCATGGTGATTACCTTTGCGAGGGGTGTGGGTGAGATGTGGATTTCCATGGTGATTAGTTTGTCATCAGATCTAACCAGGGAGGAATTGACTGTTGGTGTAGAGCAATGGTTGACCATGTTAGTAATAACCAGGTCAAGGATGTTGCTTCGTTTAGTGGGGGTAAGAATGAGCTGGTTCAGGGCATTGGAATTGATGAATTCCAGGAAGCGTTTGGCCAGTGTCATGGTGCATGAGTACTTTTCCCAGTTGATGGAGGGATAGTTGAAGTCACCTAGTATGAGTGTGTTGGGTTGGACCCTAAATAGTCTCCAGGGTGCTTAGGAACATGGAGTGAGAGTCTTGGGACATGGTTGGGGACCTATAACAAGCTAACACCTGAATCACCATCTTACCCAATGTTAGTTGTTCCTGAAGTATCTCAGACGCATTATGCTGAGCTACTAGTCTGGAGGTGTGCATATCCTTCATGAATATGGAGACACCCCCACCTTTGCAGCTTTGGTCCATGTTCTGGGGCCGAAAGGTGTAGAATGAGTTATGGCTTATTAGCTCAGGGGTGCTTTCTGCTGCTTTAAACCAGGTCACCGTTACAACACAAATGTCAATGTTCTCCATTTTAAGAAGTGCTTCTTGAAATTTAGACTTATAGCATTGAGCAGCTTGCCCCTCAGACTGCATTTATTTATAGCTGTTACTGTGGTACATTGGTCTTTGTAACATCACCTAAAAAAGGCACTATAGGGATGGCAAGAGCCTTAGCCAGTATCCGGAAACCCAGGGGTGACAGATGCAGGCCATCTCTGGCAAAGCATCGAGGTCTGTCAATCATGTCATCCCAAGCAGACAGATACTGGATCCCCTTAGAATGACACCAGAAACTTAGCCAATTGTTGAAGTCAATTATTTTCTGCTTGTACTGTGGTATCATTCTGGGTGATGGTAAGGATGCTGCTCAGGGCTAGGGTCATACCTGCCTGGGCCACATAATCTGAGAGCTCCTCCATGTCTCTTTTCATGTAGCCTAGGAAGGTGTGCTCCAGGTCATTCACACCCACATGTGCAGTGGCAGAGTACTTGTTGTGGAGTGACTGTAGTGCGTGTGTTATGTGTTGGATTCCGGCACCTGATTGACAGCTGACTGTTACCCTCTCCTTATTCTGCTTAATGTGTGGGACATCAGTGTGCCTCACTATCGCATTTACTATGATTAGTGTATTGGGCAAGCTGTTTTGCCTTAGGGGCATAGGTTGAGGGACACACTGTGTAGGTGAGCTATGTGACTTGTGGTTTGTGCTGTGTTGTGGAGGTCGAGTGCATTTCTGCCTTGGAGGTCTCTGCTGTTTGGGTAGAATTCTATTGAGAGCTTCTGCAAAGGTGGGGATGGGGTTTGTGCTTTTATGTGACAACTGTCATGGTGGGTGTTCTGGAGGGCTATGTGCTGCGTGTGGTGTGGTGCAGGTGTTGACCTTCTCATCCCGACCAGCTATTCCAGTCTTGGATTGAGTGTGCATGGCTTCCAGTTTGGAAATATAAGTGCATCTCTCACAAGTCTGAGTGTTGAGAGGTAAGAGGTGAGGGTTGTCTGTGTACATGAGGCAGTTGCTACACTGCCTCAGAATGCCCAAGTTCATCAGGTTAAGAGGAGAAAGCACAGGGAACTGACCTTTAGACATACCAGGAGGGATGGTCATTATTACTAAGTACTGGAGCTGTTTCCTTATATATTCCTTTTACAGGAAAAATGCCACTCATGGTGTCTGAGTTTGTACAGAGCACTGCCAAATGCTTGAGGGGAAACTAATACATAGACCCACAAAATTTTAGGATGAAGTATTTTGGCAGATTTTCTGAAGTTAGAAAAAAATCAAGCAGTACTTACTGAAAAATAAAGAATTAGCTTTTCAAGAATGATAAAAAGAGGGGAGTCACATGAATGGCTACTGCCTGGTTACTACTAATGCTGGTCTCAGCACAGTTTCACTCTGTTGGGATACAATACTCCTTTGCTTCTTCTCTCACCAGAAGCAAAATGTTGGCACTAATTCCAAGAAGGGAAGCAGGCCATGGCCTATTTGGTAATCCACAGTCTTGTCCCAGATGTTACAAGGGTCTGCAGGCTTGTAGCCTTTTTTGGTAGATGCCTCGAATAGCAACCAGACCAATCAGGTATGTTAAGCACAAACACTCACTCTCCAACCAGAACGAGTCAGGAATCGATGCACTCTGCTCCTACTCTCACCAGGATCAGAATATAAGCAAAGATTCCAAACTGTCACCTATAAAGCAGTTATTAAGCTTTTTAGTGATCACCAGTCCCCAGGAAATAACGTAACTGCACTCCTTCTCTCGCCAGGAGAAAACAGAAGCACTAATCCCAAGATGACTACTGAGAGGCAGAATGTGTGCTCTCCAATAACTGTTGGTCTTGCAATAGATGCTTAAAGGTAAAATAAAAAAAATGGTTTATCCTAAACACTGCAGTGTGCACTAGAGGAGTTAGATGTGAAAGTAGGTAACTTAAGTTTTACCTGTCGAAAAAGTTAAGAAATTGAATATTCAAACCTGCTTATCTAATATCTATATGTAGTTTTAATAGGAATGGATTTATTTATATTTATATTTTTATATTTTGTTTACTCTAAGTTATTTATAAATTGTTTTTGAAATTTTAAGAAACTGTATATGATTTTTTTAACGTTTTAACATTTGTTTATAGGTTTTAGGTGAATGTGTTGTATTAGTATGTTATTTTAGATAAGTAGGCTTGAATATTCAATTTTCACTGTACCTTTAAATTTTAATTGTGTCTTAGTTAATTGAAATGATGGGAACTAGAGGTATAAAAGGATTTTGGTTACATGCAGTCCACATCTGATGAAGGTTTTAATAAAAACGTACTATATAAACAGAGCGTTTATGTTTTTTTTATTTTTTGGCTGAATAAAGTTGGAATTATCCTTATATGAGTGGCTGAGTTCATTTTCTGGGTGCCTTGGACTATTTCAAGTACTTTTTGGTGCCTTTGGCATTTTGCTTCTGTGTTACAAAATACAACAAATAAAAAGCAAGCTAACCTTTCCCTCACAGCAAACTGTAGCAGAGTCTGGGTGAGTCTTAAGCAGATATACTACAGAGAAGTGATATAACTACACAAACACCTGAAGGCATCACTAGTCTGTAAAGAGTTACAGACACCAAATTATCTTGTTTCTGTGACAATGGCTACTCCTTTCAGATCACAGTGTAGTCACATCTTTCTTCGTAAAGATACTGGTCACTGGTTGAATTTTACCTTAAATGAGAATACTGTAAATAATAATAGTATTTGCATTTATAACCATAAATAAGATGCAAAAGTATTATCTCGACTTTGCTACTCTACTGTGCTTACCTTAAATGTTCATACTGTAAATAATAATATTGTAAAATGACACAAACTAAAAAACTGAAAAATCTCAACAGGCCCGAAAAAGTCACGAACACTGTAGTTTGAACGGTTTAATTAAGTGCTTTTTGTTGCCGCTTATACAGCAACTTCTTCAGATTACAAAAAACAAGACATCAAAACATTTAAATCCAAACGTAAAATCATGTGGTTTAAAAATAGCTACACTATTGCATGGCATCTCATTAATATTAAAACATTAAACACATGTGGTCAAGTGGAAGACAAAGTCTTGTCAAACTTCAACGATCTAATAAGATACTTTTCTCATCACATATTAAAACTTCTGGTTTAGCTTATTTGAGGGTAGTACAACTCGAATCTATATTTAAACCCTGTTGTAACATTACTAAAAGTAATTAGCTAACACACCTCGAAGGTATTCAAGTTTGTACTAATGATCAGTTCTGCTACAAAGTGCTCTGCTTCACAGTGAACTAATTAACCCAGATGGACGGTGTCTATTTAAAATGATCTTGTTTACTGATCTTATGCTTAAACAAGGGTCCCAATGTAACCATAAAGCAAATGGTAGTCGAGCTGGGAAACCGGTAACTTAATTGTAAATAGAAATGAACCCAATTTTACAAAGTTACTCCAAAATTAATGGTAAAACCAGGTGGTAGCTTACATATGGGGTTTTTATAAAGGAATAATTTTTGTGTACACTAGACTAAAAATTTGTAAAACCCCCACCCGATAATTAAATAAATAGACTCTACCTGGCTAAGCTTTTTAGTTTAAGAAGGCAAGCAATGTTACACGACTCATTCAAGCCTGGTGGTAAAAAGGTGTTAAGTTTAATCTGCCAGGCTAGTTCACGCTCTTTGAGTAGCCAATTCATAGGTCCACCCCTACTATTAGTGTGGACTTGTTCTATTACTTTAAACTTAAAGATATGACTCTCATGGGTCATAATGTGCATTGCCAAGGAGCTTTCAAATTTTTGTCTACTTATGGCATAGGTGTGTTCGTAGATTGTTTCATGTAGTCTACATTCAGTTTGTCCATCATAAAATGCTGGACATAGTTGGCACTTAGCTAGGTAGACTACAAATTTAGAATTGCAATGAAATTTACCTTTCAATTTGTATTTCCTCTTATTGATACAATAGGTTTCACCTATCTCCATATATCTGCACATACTGCAACACCCACACGTAGTCATACCAACAGATTTGCAAAAGGGAATACTCTTATTCTTCTCAACCAAACTTTTAAGGTTGGCACCCCTCCTAAACACTATGTTGGGAACTTGGTTGTGTTCAGGAAGTAAAGTCCTATCAAATCTAATAAGTTCCCAATTTTTATATAAGATAGACCGGATTAATGTACTACTAATTTTAAATGTAGTAATAAAACTTGATGTAAAGTCTAAAGTGGTATTGATTGGATATACATGCTCAAAGGGCTGTAGGGATTTATCAGACAGAGGATCTGCCAAGTTGTTCTCTTGAAGTGTGTCATCTAAAATGGGTCTGTTATTGAGTAGTGGTACTACAAGACCCATATTTCTCTTATGGGTAACTTCTCTAATTAGAGATTCAATCAAATCCTCTGGATAACCTCGTTGTTGGAACATATTACCCAAAAGAATGCATTCAGCCTTAAAATCTATTTCCACAGATACCATTCTAGCTGCCCTAATCAATTGTCCCTTCACAATAGATCGTTTTTGGTGGAAGGGATGGCAGCTTGTGAAATGGAGGAAAGAATTAGAGTATGTCTCCTTCTGGTGTATTTTGGACACGTATCTATGATTGCTAGTGTCCTTATATAATTTACAATCAAGGTAGTCAATCTCACTTGTATTAAAATTGAAAGTATACTTCAAGAATTCCGTAGTTGAATTCAAATATTAACAAACTCCTGTGCTTGCAGTATGTTACCTTTAAAGATGACAAAAATGTCATCCAAAAAGCGAGTGTAAAACAATAGGCTCCCACTGTGGTCAGTGTTATTGAAGACGTATGTCTTCTCCCAGAATGCCATGACAAAATTGGAAAAACTGGCGCCACAGGGTGAGCCCATAGCAACCCCTCACTTTTGTAAATAATATATATCATTAAAGAGAAAAAAGTTGTTAGTTAAAATAATGTCAAGTAGAATTTCAACTGTGTGTATCTCTTGTATAGAAGCATTCTTGGACTTTAACATCAGACTAACCCACTCTATACCCTCAAAGTGTGGGACTGATGTATATAAATCTTTGACGTCTATAGTAAAAAAATTCAATTCTGAATCAAATTTCAATCTATTAATTTTGTCCAAGAATGACCAGGAATCTTTAAAAATATAAAGTTCTGACGCCAAGTACTTCTTCAAAATAGTGTCAACTACTTTGGCACAAGGGTACGTAATAGACCCTCTCCCATCAATAAGAGGTCTCATAGGTGGATTACGTAAGTCTTTGTGAACTTTGGGGATGCCAAATAATACGGGGATCTTAGGCCATGGGAGTGTAATGAAGTTGAAAGTATCGATATCAATTGTAGATTCAATGAACAAGTCATTGAAATAGTTTTTAATACGATTATACGCTATATTAACTTCATTAAGTGAAACTTCCTCATAAGCATCACTAAGTAGTAAAGTGAACATCCTCTGGTTGTAATCAGTTGAATCAAAAATGGCTACCCCTCCCCTTTGTCTGGTTTAAGTACCCTGACAAAAGAATTCCTCTATAAATTTAACATTTGTGTTTCGTGTATTGTTGTATTAGAATTAGAGTCATATCTTTAAGTTTAAAGTAATAGAACAAGTCCACACTAATAGTAGGGGTGAACCTATGAATTGGCTACTCGAAGAGTGCGAACTAGCCTAGCAGATTAGACTTAACGCCTTTTTACCACCAGGCTTGAATGAGTCGTGTAACATTGCTTGCCTTCTTAAACTTAAAAGATTAGCCAGGTAGAGTCTATTTATTTTATTATCAGGTGGGGGGTTTACAAATTTTTAGTCTAGTGTACTCGAAAATTATTCCTTTATAAAAACCCCATATGTAAGCTACCACCTGGTTTTACCATTAATTTTGGAGTAACTTTGTAAAATTGGGTTTGTTTCTATTTACAATTAAGTTACCGGTTTCCCAGCTCGACTACCATTTGCTTTATGGTTACATTGGGACCCTTGTTTAAGCATAAGATCAGTAAACAAGATCATTTTAAATAGACACTGTCCGTCTGGGTTAATTAGTTCACTGTGAAGCAGAGCACTTTGTAGCAGAACTGATCATTAGTACAAACTTGAATGCCTTCAAGGTGTGTTAGCTAATTACTTTTAGTAATGTTACAACAGGGTTTTAATATAGATTCGAATTGTAATACCCTCGAATAAGCTAAACCAGAAGTTTTAATATGTGATGAGAAAAGTATCTTATTAGATTGTTGAAGTTTGACAAGACAGATGTTTGTCTTGCACTTGCCCGCATGTGTTTAATGTTTTAATATTAATGAGATGCCATGCAATAGTGTAGCTGTTTTTAAACCACATGATTTTACTTTTGGATTTAAACATTTTGTTGTCTTGTTTTTTGTAATCTGAAGAAGTTGCCGTATAAACGGCAATGAAAAGCGCTTAATTAAACAGTTCAAACTACAGTGTTCGTGACTTTTTCGGGCTTGTTGGGATTTTTCAGTTTTTTAGTAAATAATAATATTACCCGAATTTGTAAATGAAAATAACATACAAATGTCTTGTCTCTACTTTGGCTACCACACTATGTACAGTACTATTACAGCAATATAAGAAACCACTACAAGCAGTACAGTGGAATATAAATACACAGATCCAAAAGGATCAAGAATCCAGAAACTGAGCCTACACATGGAAGGCATAACTAGCATCCTTCTTTCTTGCAGGTGAAATCCCACCTCTCATATCTGTGCATATGGGAAAGTTTACATCCCCATACTCTCTTGGTTACTAAACCCTAGGGAAAAGAGAAAGAACCTGCAAGGGTAAAAACATTAGGTGCAGAAACTGTGATCTCTGTTATGCCTGAATTATAGAAAGTGTAGTTGATGGCCAGAAACTGTAGGGAAACAGGATGTGGGAAAACAGTCTGTCAACCATATGTACGATATTCATAATAATACAAACTGTAGTATTACACTAGATCATATAGTGAAACCATATTTTACTGGCACATGTTAATAAATACCTATGTCATCTAATTTATGTCAGTTGAGTTCTTGGATACCATAGCTTTTTGCTGAATAGTTTTTGCAAATAATCAGGGTAAGAAATTATTTCTTTCAAACACTTCAAAAGATATTGAGGTACATGCCTGGTAACCCTTACTGAAATATTCAAATACATCCTGTTAAAATTAGGAAGCATAAGTTATATCTTTGCTAGGTTTGTAGATATACATAGGAAGACATTTCTAGGAGCATATCCTAAATTTCTGGGAATGTGTTCCATAACTCTGGAGTAAGTCAATAAAAGTCCATTGTCTACGAGTCATCTGCTTACCTACTACCTTATGCAACCTTTCCTCAAATTGCAGCTTCACAGGCAACTTAATAGATTAAAAAATCAGCAATTTAATCTGTGAGATTTTTAATTGTGGTCTCTGATGATAAAAGTGACATTTTTTATTGTCATATAGTGAAACCATATTTTACTGGCACATGTTAATAAATACCTACGTCATCTAATTTATGTCAGTTGAGTTCTTGGATACCATAGCTTTTTGCTGAATAGTTTTTGCAAATAATCAGGGTAAGAAATTATTTCTTTCAAACACTTCAAAAGATATTGAGGTACATGTGAACCAGACTTCAGGGGATCCTTACTGTCTTTTGGCATAACGAAAACCACTTTCTTGCTGCTTCTCTTCAAGGGGAAGAAATATTCTAGGCTTTTAAAACCTCATCAACCTTTGCCCTATGCTTCACCAGCATCTACTCCTCTCCAAAGCATTTCCATTGTAATTCAATCTGGGACAGGGGATTGACCTTGGGGGCTGATTTACTATTAATCTTAATTCATCCAGTGTAACCAGTTGCCAACAGGGTCTCCACAAGGGCTGGGGATAACCTAAACAGTTCACAACCTTCTATAATTCCTCAAAATTCCCCAGACCTGTATTAACCATCTTTTTCTTTCACTTAAAGTCAAGCAAAATAAACCATAAATAGAGCCTCAATCTGATCAAGCTTATATGTTATCCCAGTAATTTAATGATTTCCAATTGTTCCTTCTTATATCTCTATCAAGGTTTTGAACTCCATGAGATTTTTACTTCTGAATGTTTATAAACTGCCATTAGCATTCACCAAATGCAAAATTGTTGTTCCTTTCAACATTGTTCATATAAAAGATTCCTTAGATTTGCTTTAAGTGCAGCCTATCTCTCCAGTATATTCAGAAATAAAGATATTTCTTCATTAACTTCCAGAATCAATTCCTCATTCTATAATTTAAAAAAAAAACAATTCCAACAAGTATTATTAAATCACTAGTGTTTCTGTTATTGTCTATTATCCAGTGTCAACTCGAAACAGTATCCAGACATGACCAAAAAGCAAAATTGCAGGCCAGCAGCATACTGTAGAGGGATAAAGTATAGCCCAGGTAACCCGGATTCAATTAGCAGCTTGAGAATATAAGGTCCTAGCATAGAGGGATGGATGTGCCCATCCTGGGGTAAGGTCATCTGTGTAGGCATTCCTTCTGGGAAGGACTAGTCCATAGAAGGGAGCAGATCTCTGATGTAATTGCTGAATTCAGAGGAGAGGGTATAACAAGGGATAGATCAGAAATGAAAAAAATACCATGGTGGAAGCAGTCAGTGGCACAAATTACCAGGATGTCCTTAGAACAGAGATATCCGGGGGCATTAAGAGACATCAGTAGACCTGGTGTTAGGCAGGAGCACTAGAGTAGCTGAAAAGACTGAAGCAGAAAAGGAACTGTTGGAAAAAAAAAAGAAAGCCAAAGTGTAATGGTTTAAGAGATTGTACTACTAAGGCATCTAGGAATCTCCCCTTCACATACAAACCCTATCTATGATAAAGCATCTTGAGTGAGCCTTTGAATAATCTTCATATCGAATATTATTTTTATATCTTCTCACTTTCAAACATAGTTAAACACCTAAGCATTTTGAAAGTCTAATTCTGAAGTTATTAAGTTCCAGTTTTCCTAAGGTAATCAAGCCCTCATGAAATTCTGTCAGCTCAACCAGCATTGCCTTCAGTTATTCTAGCAGTGTTACATGAGAACAGTACACACTATCAGTCATGCATGCAGTCTTTCTTTTCTAATCAGCCTTTCACTACAATAACTCTTAATGCATCTGCAAGGGAATTCGGTTTCTAACTTGAAACCTCACACATTGAGCAATCAGAATTAGAACATTCTAGTGTAGCATATGATAGCCAAATCCAAATTTTAAAAGCTTGTCAAGTTCTTTCTTAAATATCTTGTGATAAAAGCAAGTGACAACTTTGTGTTTTTATATGGATTAATACTTTATCTGTTTTACAGATTTATACAGAGTTTCCCTATCTGCAAATATTCCATGTGAAAATTAATCAAAATAATATATTAAATGGCATACTTATTTTTTCACAAACTGCAACCACTTATTTCTGTACTATAAGAGTTTTTGGCTGAGTAAGCTACTCTTGATATATATTGCCTGAAGAATCTCTGACTTTTTTTTTTCTTTAGTAACTTCATGTCCAAATAACCATCAAAAAGGTCTTGTACCATATATTAGATAGTTACAGAACTCCCTCTATGACACAAGAAAGACAAAACACATATCTACAGGAAATAATATCAGTCAGTGTTGAATCCAGTGCCATTTTCCTTGAAGATACAAACTATCCAACTGTAGGCTGGAAAACCTACACTGCCACTTGTGTACAAGCACAGAAACTCCTGGGCTTTGCCAACTCAGAATCTGGAACAATTAGTAAGAGTACCCGATACAAAACAAAGGGAGCCAGCAGATTGTAGCATTAGATATTTATTCCAAAACTAGCTCAAAATCATAGTTTAAAAATAAAAAAAGAGACAAATCAGCCCGACCCTTCAAGTCAATATATATACTTCCTACCCAAAATTCATAAGAATCTTGAGAATCCATCTGGCAGACCCATAGTTTCAGGAAGGGGTTTTATTACGGAACCATTATCCCAGTTTCTAACACATCTCAAACCACTTTAGAAATGGGTTAGTGGCCCGTATCCAAGACACCACAGAATTCCTTAAAGTAATTTCTGAGATGCAGATTGAGCCTGGGTGGTTACTTTGCACCCTAGATGTTTCTGCATTGTACACCAACATTCCTCACTGGGTGGGCCTGGAAGCATTAGAATACTGGTTATGTAAGTCAGAATTGTACCAACCAGGTTTCAATACCTTCTTAATTTGCCTTGCTGAACACGTTCTAACCAATAACATGTTCTACTACCAGAACAAATGCTATTTACAAATACAAGGCACGGCTATGGGAGCCTCGTTTGCTCCCATATATGCTGACTTATTCATGGCCCACATTGAAGAACAGCTTATCTATGACAATACTCACAATCTCTATCTAGATGAGATTGATATTTGGAGAAGATACTTGGATGACTGCTGGTTAGCATGGAGATTGGATTCTGACTATCTTATGGAGTTTGTTAGATATTTAAGTGATAACAAATGGGTTATACAATTTATAGTTAATTACAACATCGACAGGATTGCCTTTCTGGATGTCCTAGTCACTAAGAATAGTGACCATACATTGGCATCAGAAGTGCATCATAAATACCCCCAGTATAACTCCCTTCACCAGCTTTCATCCCCCACATATATGCAGAAACATTCTGAAATCACAATTTTTGCGTGTGAAATGAATATGTTCAAATGATGCCACTTACAACATTTATCAGGAAGATCTAACCACCAGATTCAGGAGCAGAGTCTACAAAATGGGCAATATTTATAAGGCCAGACATTGGGTGGCTAATTGTGATAGGCAGGATCTTTTCAGATATAGGGACAAGGCCCTGGGCAAGGATTCTACCATCCTACTAGTCACTACTTATGGAAGGAACACTGATGTCCTGCTTAATAGTGTTCGTAGACATTGGAACATCCTCTTAGCAGATGCTAAACTATGTGATTTTTTTGGATGACAGATGTCATTTTTCTTTTAGGAGAAGTAAGAACGTGGGGTCATTTCTAAGTCATTATAAACATGGATGGATATGTAAGGGTGGTTCCATACAAAAGACTCTCATGGGGGACCAGTTCAAGGGATGTTTTCCCTGTGGCCATTGCACCCACTGCAGAAAAGTAATGAAGACATGCCAGTTCAGTAGTAAAATTTCTAGCCAAGTATTTGATATTTTCTTTTTTGCTAATTGCGAGATGGACTGGATGATCTAGTTGGCTATCTGTATTTGTTCTGCTTTTTATGTGGGACAAACGTCCAGACCACTAAAATTTAGAATCTCTGAACATTACAGTGACATCAGGCACAAGAAGCTTATGAAGGCTTTATAAAAGCATACTGAGGTACGCAAGAATGCATCCTTTAACTTTACTGTGATGGACAGAATTATTGGACAAAGGACAAACAAAGCAGGTTGGCATTAGATTTTAAATAGTAAAGAAAATAAATGGATAATCAAACTGGGAGGTTTGTTTTCACCAGGACTTAATGAGTACCTTTAATTGTTAATTAATTCAAAGAGACAGGTTTGGCAA